>NW_025901330.1:0-12356 GCF_022539505.1 Lolium rigidum
TCTATTATATATTAAAAGCAAAATAAGGATGTTTAAAGGAGACACCATATTAATCCACATGTACTTAAATTATTTGATTCGTTGATCCTAATTATGACGGTCAAGATTTAAAGCTAGAAAAGTTACGTACAGTATATATGTACAACCTGTCACGTAGTTGATTTATCCCGCCGAAGTCACGTGTAGGATGTGGTCTCACGGAACTAAGCCAGATCGTGGAAAGAATAGTTGTGATTTGCTAAAAAGGAAATAAACTGTTTGTTTGTTGGCGATTTGTTTCTATACGGCAGGTGCAACCTGCATGTACGCTGGTCCGTTCAACATATAATTAAGGAAAAACAGGAACCGGGAATTATTTTCCATACAACGTGTCCAGTTCAACACAAAGAGAAACAAATGAGATATTTCAAAGGACGCGGTAGATTGTAGATGCGTCTGTACAACAAAAAGATAACTAAGCATGTGTAGCTAACTTAGTTAGACTATGATTACACGTAATATTTGAAAATATATAAGAAGATCGGCATAGTAACCTGGAAAAAAATATTCTTACCCGCAAAAAAAGAAATATCGGCACATTATATATGTATATGTTTTTTTTTGTCCGCTTGTATTTTTAATATTTCGCCGGAAACCGGTTTTACCAGCTACCACCGATATTATTTTCTACCGGACTAAATTTGCCAGTATTTATGTAATTTTCTCAAATTTAAATATTCGTGGGAAATTTTGAAAGAATTTATGAATTCATTTTGAATATCTCAGACGGAATACCTGCCGGTATTTTCGATATTGCGACGAAAGGGAAATAACGGTGCCTAGCAATATTTTTGCCAAACCGAGAAAAAAAACCTGTCCATAGAATTTTTTCCGCCGAAGAAAGCAATCGTGAATTCAAACTTTATTATTTAGAAGAAAGGGTACGATCCATATAGATCTACACGTACATCTATCTATCTGGATCTCACATATGAACTTTACCTATATTAATATAATTTAATCAAATATAAATAATTTTAGGAAATTTTAAAAGAATTTATGAATTCGTTTGGGATATCTCAGCCAAAATACCTGGCGGTATTCCGTTTCCTAGCTGTAATTTTACCCAACGCACAAACAAATCTTGACTATAATTTGATTTTATTCTGCCGGTGGAAAGCTAGGACCAATTCTAAATATATTATTCAGTAGACAGGGTACGATCCATACCAATCTACACGTACATTTACCAGATTGGATCTCACATCAAATGGATAGAAATTAGGCACAATAGACACTACTATCGTCTTTCCCTTCAAAAAGAAACACTCACAGTACTGAGTTGTCAAGTGTTATCTTCGTAGGCGTATCAACAAAAGGAAAAAATAAACTTTTTACACGAAGCTAGCTAGATCGTGGTGAAAATGCAAATATGTGCTAAGATAAAGTATAATCTGGGCAATAGTCCGTATCATAGGTTGAGTATATTGATCCATAAATATGAATGTTTGAGCAATCTGATCAGAACAATTGGGTTTCCAATTTAGTTATAATACATATAAAGCAGTAATGCTAAAGCGTACAGAGAAATTCTACAAAATATCAATTCTTCTCTAAGATACAAACCTTACTTGGAGGATAGGAAAACCTGACAGATTCAAATGGACCAATTCCAAATATATTATTCAGTAGACATGGTACGATCCATACCAATCTACACGTACATTTATCAGATTGGATCTCACATCAAATGGATGGAAATTAGGCACAATAGACACTACTACAGTCTCTCCCTACAAAAAGAAAAACTCACAATATTGGGTTGTCAAGTGATATCTTCATAGGCGTATCAACAAAAGGAAAAAATAAACTTTTTACACGAAGCTAGCTAGATCGTGGTGGAAATGCAAATATGTGCTAAGATAAAGTATAATATGGGCAATAGTTCATATCATAGGTTGAGTATATTGATCAGTAAATATGAACGTTTGAGCAATCTGATCGGAACAATTGGGTTTCCAATTTAGTTATAATACATATAAAGCAGTAATGCTAAAGCATACAGAGAAATTCTACAAAATATCAATTCTTCTCTAAGATACAAATCTTACTTGGAGGATAGGAAAACCCGACAGATTCAAGTTGAAATGAGTATAAACATTTTCAATATATTAGAGAAAAGTCAATATATTACAACACATACTATAATCCTGATTTTTTCACATCTATCTTTCTACTTTCATGGACTATGAAACTATATTATTCACTACAATGGAAAATATCACTTTCGACGGAGTAAAGAGGATGCCCTCGCATTTGCGAGGGCCACACTGCTAGTTATTCATGAATGTCAGTAGTGGTTCAAATTTTAAGTTTACTGAAATTATAATGCATTGTAACCACGAAAAAACGCCGTGAAATAACCTTGCTCTCCGTCCATCTCCTCTCATTCCGACTATCAAACGCCGTCGCTAAGAGAATCTGTTTGAGCTACTTTGATTACTCTGCGCATAAGGTGTGAAAATTAATTTCTATTTGCAGCAGTATTACGACATGAGTAGTACTAATTAAGGTAACAACATGAATTAGCGGGCAATTATTCAAAAATGTGTACCTTTGATTGTACTAATTAAGGGGACAACATTAATAATCGATCCCCGTAATTGACTACGCCTACAAACTATCGAATCCCAACCTTCCCCACTAATTAAGGTAACGACATTATTTAGGGAAACAAACTTTGTCACGTTGATATCGACCCTCCCACGAATTAAGGTAACAAGATTATGATCGCCTTTTGCCCACTTCCACCTATATAATCGCCTCATCTAACCTCATATCGTCTCTCATCGAAGCCTGGACGGGAAGAGCGGCGTCTGCGAAGTTACAATGGAAGATGATGTAAGTCATACGCAACTCATCTCGTGTTGTCTATATTTAATATCAGATCTAATCTAGTCAAGTACAAACTCGTCTCTTCCGATTGCCCGATGCCCTATTTTCTCTGACGGTGATCGATGCCCTAACCATCTTAGGACTCAAATTTGTACGTGTTACATCTTTTCTATATTCAACTAGGTGGCATCGTTTGCTCGTGTTCGTCATGTTCGTGCTGCTCTTAAGTTGCACAAAAAGCTGAATATAAGAGGTCCGAAATTACCTCCCATTTATGTCTTCCATGCGATTCTATTGTTGGGCCTGATCTATTTAATACTTACGCAGGTCCTAGAATAAAGTGTGAGCATGAGTTCGAGGTGTTTGTTGAGTATGCAAATCGAGTAGCTATGGATGATGGAGAATTTCGTTATCTGAGAACTGTAGTTGATTATCTGAGAAGTAATGTTCAGAAAACTAATCTGAAAGCACCAATATATGTCTGCACCATAAAAAAATCACACGTCCAGGAGGGTAAAGCAAAAATGGTAAACATTACAGTACACACCAAGAGATTTATATTTATTTTCTACACCGTAATTGTTGTTTATATGTTTGATTTCTTTTATGCAGTACTTTTCGAAGAGATTCACCATGAGCCACATTATCCCTAATGTTGAACTGCCATCAGAAGTAGAAGTCTTATTCTTAGGAAAGGCTCGCCTCAAAGTTAAGATGGTGATGGACAAGTCAAAGGTGAAAGGCAAAGCCAAAGGAGGTGCCATGATAACATCGAACTGGAAGCAACTGGTGAAACTGCACGATATTAGAGTTAGTGACATATTCATCTTCGCTTTTGGTCGAAGCGTCGTCGATGGTGAATTCAAGATGGCAGTAGATAGGCTCTGAAATATGAACACTTAGTTCATACTCCAAATATTTTGTTATGTTTTTCAAGAACCATTGTGTCATCGATTTTTTATCTTCAACTTATTTTCTGTTCATGGACTTCCGTGTGTGTTGCTCCATCGTGAGTCCGTAAAGTGTTTTCGTAAGTAAAACGTCCGTATGTATAGCATTTACTGACCGTCCATTGGGGCAACTGACGACCGAATTTGCTGCACGGCAGCCTAGGCGACGCATTTACCGTGGCGCCTGCGCGTGGATAACCAGTGGCTCCTGCGCGTGGTTTACCGGTGGCGTCCCAACTAGATATGTCGCTTCACAAACGGCGAGCCATTAAACAGGAGGGGAACTGATTCGGTGGCATCATAATAGCGAACACGCGTGGCCTCCCAGTCAACAGGTCGTCAACAGCGAACACGCGTACAAGGGCGCAGCACCACTCACTCGGTTCACCGACAGTCCATTTTATCCCATCCAATGGAGCACATCAGGCCATCCCGCACCAAACCCTAGCTAGCCCATAACCTAAACCCGCCGCCGTCGAGCAGCCGTAGCAAGCGATGGGCCTCAACGACCACGAAGCCGGAGGGAGCAGCGCCCGCGGAGCTAAAATCCGCCGTGCGGCCCCTCGTCCTCAGAGCCTCAACCCCGACGAAGCGACGATCTTGGCCGAGGCGCGGCTGCTCGTTCCGCCGTACCGGCACCTGCCAGCCTGGTTGGAGGGTGAGCGCCGCCGGGTACGCCATCCCGCCGGTCCCTGAAAAAGACGAAGATCCGCGCGGCTACATCCGCCGCCGTCGAGCTGCCCTCACGCCGTGGGATCGGGCGAACCCAGACTGGGGGGAGGACAGCGCCTTGTGGAGGCCCCGGTTCGAGATGGAGCGCCTCGACGAGCTAGCCAACCAGCACGGTATGTACGCCGGCGGGAGGTACAATCAAATAGGGCGGCAGTCCTTCTGGGCCGGCAAGGACGTGGAAACCGTGCTCGCGGCGCACGGCTATGTCCCTCTTCCTCGCGGCGCGCCACGCCGCCTACCACCACCGTACGGCGAACCACGGGCACCTCCAGCTCTTCCGCCGCGCCGGCACGAAGGGATCGTCCTTCCACCTCCAGCCGACAAGCGAGCCGCGGGACCAAATTCCGATTCGCGGCCCCGCACCTCATCTGCGCGTTCCCAAGCCGGAGCCACAACCGGATCCGGAGCCCGAGCCGCAGCCGAGGTGGACTGCGTATCTCAATTACCGCCGGAGATTCGGGCTCCCGACGACCCCGCCGACACACCGGGCTTCACCTGCAGCGCTCCAAGCAGTCCAAGGCCGAACAGGAGTTCGACAAATGGTGGTCGCCGGAGATTCGGGCTCCCGACGACCCCGCCGACACACCGGGCCTCACCCAGGCGCTCCAGCAGTCCAAGGCCGAAGTGGAGGACGACAAATGGTGGTCCTCCGACGACGATGAGGACGTGATATTGGGAGATGTGGAACTGAGTTACCAGGCCCAGATGCGGGCTCACGATGACCCAGCCGATACACCGGGGCTCGCCAAGGCGCTCCAGGAGTCCAAGGTCGAAGAAGAGGGCGGAAAATGGTGGTCCTCCGACGAAGAGGATTAGCCGGGTGGCATGTCTTGGAGGGACAAGCAAGATGTAGAGGCCGCCGATTTAGTGTTTTTTCTTCCCTTTGTTGTTCAATCTTGTGTAAGAAACTTAGAAGGAATGAAAATCCTCGTCGGTCCTATGTTTTAATGCCAGGTGTCTTAACTTTCTTGCATTTTCTAGTTTATTAGTTCAAAAGACGTAGCTTGGTTAAGATCTAGGGTAAAAAATGAGTAAAAATATTCACATATTGGTAGACTTGTGAACCCAAAACAAATAGTCTGTAAAAAATAGACCTCTTATTTTTGTTCAAAATGAAATATGCCCTATATATTGTTGACTAAAGGTGCATTGGTTTCACAAAGTCTCGTAGGGTTCGACATGAAATAACCGTGTAGTCAGTTGGAATTAGTCACATGTTGGGCCTTTTGTTTCTGTTGTGCCCGGTTTTTGTTGGCCCATTTTTATTGCCCGAGGCTTTTGTGCGGAGATTGTATGCGGTTATTGTTGAAGCGGGGTGATGTCTACGTTCCCCCTCCTTTCCTGTAGACAGTGTTGGGCCTCCAAGTGCAGAGGTTTGTAGAACAGCAGCAAGTTTCCCTTAAGTGGATACCCAAGGTTTATCGAACTCAGGGAGGAAGAGGTCAAAGATATCCCTCTCATGCAACCCCGCAACCACAAAGCAAGAAGTCTCTTGTGTCCCCAACACACCAAATAGGTGCACTAGTTCGGCGAAGAGATAGTGAAATACAGGTGGTATAAATAAGTATGAGCAAGTAGCAACGGTGCCGTAAAAGTGCTTGGCGTGTAGTTGATGGTGGTGGTATTGCAGCAAGTAGTAACGCAAAGAAACAAGAAACAAGCGTAGTAACGCAGCAGTAGTAACGCAAGCAGTAGTAAACAAGCAGTAGTAACTCAGCAAAGATTTAGGAACAAGGCCTAGGGATTACACTTTCACTAGTGGACACTCTCAACATTGATCACATAACGTAACGTATAAATGCATACTCTACACTTTTGTTGGATGATGAACACATTGCGTAGGATTACACGAACCCTCAATGCCGGAGTTAACAAGCTCCACAATAATGCTCATGTTTAAGTAACCTTTAGTGTAAGATAGATCAACGCTACTAAACCAAGTACTAGCATAGCATGCACACTCGTCACCTTCATGCATATGTAGGAGGAATAGATCACATCAATATTATCATAGCAATAGTTAACTCCATAATCTACAAGAGATCACGATCATAGCATAAACCAAGTACTAACACGGTGCACCCACTGTCACCTTTGCACACATGCAGGAGGAATAAACTACTTTAATAACAAATCACTAGAGTAGCACATGGATAGTAGTGATACAAAACTCAGATGAATCTCAATCATGTAAAGCAGCTCATGAGATCATTGTATTGAAGTACATGGAGAGAGATTAACCACATAGCTACCGGCACATGCCCCGAGCCTCGATGGAGAACTACTCCCTCCTCATGGGAGCAAGCAGCGGTGATGAAGATGGCGGTGGAGATGGCAGCGGTGGCGATGGAGATGGCAGCGGTGTCGATGGAGAAGCCTTCCGGGGCACTTCCCCGCTCCGGCAGGGTGCCGGAACGTAGTTCCGTCCCCCGAATTGGAGTTTCGCGATGGCGGCGGCGCCACGGTAACTTTTCTCGAGTTTCGTCAATTGGTATCGGGTTTTCTGATCCAGGGGCTTTTTATAGGCGGAGAGGCGGCGCAGAAGGTCGAAGGGGGCCCACACCCTAGGCGGCGCGCCCCCCTTGGCCGCGCCGGGGTAGGGTTTGGTGGCCCTGTGGCCCCCCTCTGATTCTTCCCGGGTGTTCTGGATGCTTCCGGGGATTCTAAGATCTTTGGCGTTGATTTCGTCCGATTCCGAGAATATTTCGTTACTAGGATTTCTGAAACCAAAAACAGCAGAAAAACGAGAACCGGCACTTCGGCATCTTGTTAATAGGTTAGTTCCATAAAATGCACGAATATGACATAAAGTGTGCATATAACATGTAGATAACATCAATAATGTGGCATGGAACACAAGAAATTATCGATACGTTGGAGACGTATCAGCATCCCCAAGCTTAGTTCTGGTAAAACGATAACAAAGATAATTTCTGGAGTGACATGCCATCATAACCTTGATCATACTATTTGTACAAGCATATGTAGTGAATGCAGCGATCAAAACAATGTATATGACATGGGTAAACAATCGAATCATAAAGCAAAGACTTTTCATGAATAGCACTTCAAGACAAGCATCAATAAGTCTTGCATAAAAGTTAACTCATAAAGAAATAATTCAAAGTAGAGGCATTGAAGCAACACAAAAGAAGATTAAGTTTCAGCGGTTGCTTTCAACTTATAACATGTATATCTCATGGATAATTGTCAATGCAAAGCAATATAACAAATGCAATAAGCAAGTATGTAAGAATCAATGCAAAGTTCACACAAGTGTTTGCTTCTTGAGGTGGAGAGAGATAGGTGAACTGACTCAACATAAAAGTAAAAGAATGGTCCTTCAAAGAGGAAAGCATCGATTGCTATGTTTGTGCTAGAGCTTTGATTTTGAAAACATAAAGAGAGCATAAAAATAAAGTTTTGAGAGGTGTATGTTGTTGTCAACGAATGGTAGCGGGTACTCTAACCCCCTTGCCGTACAAACCTTCAAAGAGCGGCTCCCATTTTATTTTATTTTTGGGTGGCACTCCTTCCAACCTTTCTTTCACAAACCATGGCTAACCGAATCCTCGGTGCCCGCCAACAATCTCATACCATGAAGGAGTACCTTTTTATTTTAGTTTTATTATGATGACACTCCTCCCAACCTTTGCTTACACAAGCCATGGCTAACCGAATCCTTCGGGTGCCGTCCAACAATCACATACCATGGAGGAGTGTCTATTTTTGTTAATTAATTTGGGACTCGGGAATCCCATTGCCACCTCTTTTTGCAAAATTATTGGATAAGCGGATGAAGCCACTAGTCCATTGGTGAAAGTTGCCCAACAAGATTGAAAGATAAACACCACATACTTCCTCATGAGCTATAAAACATTGACACAAATAAGAGGTAATAAATTTTGAACTGTTTAAAGGTAGCACTCAAGCAATTTACTTTGGAATGGCGGAGAAATACCATGTAGTAGGTAGGTATGGTGGACACAAATGGCATAGTGTTGGCTCAAGTATTTGGATGCATGAGAAGTATTCCCTCTCGATACAAGGTTTAGGCTAGCAAGGTTGTTTGAGGCAAACACAAGGATGAACTAGTACAGCAAAACTCACATAAAAGACATATTACAAGTATTATAAGACTATACATCGTCTTCCTTGTTGTTCAAACACCTTACTAGAAATTATCTAGACCTTAGAGAGACCAATTATGCAAACCAAATTTTAGCATGCTCTATGTATTTCTTCATTAATGGGTGCAAAGCATATGATGCAAGAGCTTAAACATGAGCACAACAATTGCCAAGTATCACATTACCCAAGACATTTATAGCAATTACTACATGTATCATTTTCCAATTCCAACCATATAACAATTTAACGAAGAGGAAACTTCGCCATGAATATTACAAGCTAAGAACACATGTGTTCATATGAACCAGCGGAGCGTGTCTCTCTCCCACACAAGCATGATGTAATCCAATTTATTCAAACGCAAACAAAAACAAAAGCAAACAAACAAGACGCTCCAAGAAAAAGCACATAAGATGTGATGGAATAAAAATATAGTTTCAGGGAGGAACCTCGATAATGTTGTCGATGAAGAAGGGGATGCCTTGGGCATCCCCAAGCTTAGACGCTTGAGTCTTCTTGATATATGCAGGGGTGAACCACCGGGTGCATCCCCAAGCTTAGAGCTTTCACTCTCCTTGATCATAGTATGCATCATACTCCTCTCTTGATCCTTGAAAACTTCCTCCACACCAAACTCGAAACAACTCATTAGAGGGTTAGTGCACAATATAAATTGACATATTCAGAGGTGACACAATCATTCTTAACACTTCTGGACATTGCATAATGCTACTGGACATTAGTGGATCAAAGAAATTCATCCAACATAGCAAAAGAGGCAATGCGAAATAAAAGGCAGAATCTGTCAAAACAGAACAGTTCGTAAAGATGGATTTTATTAGGCCACCAGACTTGCTCAAATGAAAATGCTCAAATTGAATGAAAGTTGCGTACATATCTGAGGATCATGCACGTAAATTGGCATAATTTTCTGAGCTTCCTGCAGGGCAGTGGGCTCAGATTCGTGACAGCAAAGAAATCTGGAACTGCGCAGTAATCCAAATCTAGTACTTACTTTTCTATCAACGGCTTAACTTGGCACAACAAAACTCAAAACTAAGATAAGGAGAGGTTGCTACAGTAGTAAACAACTTCCAAGACACAAATATAAAACAAAGTACTGTAGCAAAATAACACATGGGTTATCTCCCAAGAAGTTCTTTTCTTTATAGCCATTAAGATGGGCTCAAGTAGCTTTAATGATGCACTCGCAAGAAATAGTATTTGAAGCAAAAGAGAGCACCAAGAGGCAAATTCAAAACACATTTAAGTCTAACATGCTTCCTATGCATAGGAATCTTGTAAATAAACAAGTTCATGAAGAGCAAAGTAACAAGCATAGGGAGATAAAACAAGTGTAGCTTGAAAAATTTCAGCACATAGAGAGGTGTTTTAGTAACATGAAAATTTCTACAACCATATTTTCCTCTCTCATAATAACTTTCAGTAGCAACATGAGCAAACTCAACAATATAACTATCAAATGAAACATTCTTATCATGAGTCTCATGCATAAAATTATTACTACTCCCAACATAAGCATAATCAATTTTATTAGTTGTAGTGGGAGCAAATTCAACAAAGTAGCTATCATTATTATTCTCATCAAGTGTAGGAGGCATAGTATAATCACAACAAAATTTACTCTCCATAGTAGGTGGCACCAAGAGACCACTATCATTATAATCATCATAAATAGGAGGCAAAGTATCATCAAAGAAAATTTTCTCCTCAATGCTTGGGGGACTAAAAATATCATGAAAACCAGCCTCCCCAAGCTTAGAACTTTCTATATCATTATCAACAATGGTGTTCAAAGCGTTCATACTAATATTACTACCAGCATGCAAATAAGATTTCATAGGTTTTTTAATTTTCGCATCAAACAATCCATATTTTAAATCAGGAAATAGAATAAGAAGCTCACTCTTGTACATTATGCCAAACTAGTGTAAACAAGAAACAACAAGATGCAATTGCAGGATCTAAAGGAAATAGCTTTGAGCACACACACGACGGCGCCATAAAAATACTTTACCTGAGACCGTAGTATGAGAGCCTTTTACCTTTCCTCCCCGGCAACGGCGCCGTAAAAGTGCTTGATGTCTACGTTCCCCTCCTTTCCTCGTAGACAGTGTTGGGCCTCCAAGTGCAGAGGTTTGTAGAAAAGCAGCAAGTTTCCCTTAAGTGGATACCCAAGGTTTATCGAACTCAGGGAGGAAGAGGTCAAAGATATCCCTCTCATGCAACCCTGCAACCACAAAGCAAGAAGTCTCTTGTGTCCCCAACACACCAAATAGGTGCACTAGTTCGGCGAAGAGATAGTGAAATACAGGTGGTATAAATAAGTATGAGCAAGTAGCAACGGTGCCGTAAAAGTGCTTGGCGTGTAGTTGATGGTGGTGGTATTGCAGCAGTAGTAACGCAAAGAAACAAGAAACAAGCAGTAGTAACGCAGCAGTAGTAACGCAGCAGCAGTAAACAAGCAGTAGTAACTCAGCAGTATTTAGGAACAAGGCCTAGGGATTACACTTTCAGTAGTGGACACTCTCAACATTGATCACATAACGTAACAGTATAAATGCATACTCTACACTTTTGTTGGATGATGAACACATTGCGTAGGATTACACGAACCCTCAATGCCGGAGTTAACAAGCTCCACAATAATGCTCATGTTTAAGTAACCTTTAGTGTAAGATAGATCAACGCTACTAAACCAAGTACTAGCATAGCATGCACACCGTCACCTTCATGCATATGTAGGAGGAATAGATCACATCAATATTATCATAGCAATAGTTAACTCCATAATCTACAAGAGATCACGATCATAGCATAAACCAAGTACTAACACGGTGCACCCACTCGTCACCTTTGCACACATGCAGGAGGAATAAACTACTTTAATAACAAATCACTAGAGTAGCACATGGATAGTAGTGATACAAAACTCGATGAATCTCAATCATGTAAAGCAGCTCATGAGATCATTGTATTGAAGTACATGGAGAGAGATTAACCACATAGCTACCGGTACATCCCCGAGCCTCGATGGAGAACTACTCCCTCCTCATGGGAGCAGCAGCGGTGATGAAGATGGCGGTGGAGATGGCAGCGGTGGCGATGGAGATGGCAGCGGTGTCGATGGAGAAGCCTTCCGGGGGCACTTCCCCGCTCCGGCAGTGGTGCCGGAACAGAGTTCCGTCCCCCGAATCTGGAGTTTCGCGATGGCGGCGGCGCCACGCAACTTTTCGTCGAGTTTCGTCAATTGGTATCGGGTTTTCTGATCCAGGGGCTTTTTATAGGCGGAGAGGCGGCGCAGAGGGCCGACAGGGGGCCCACACCCTAGGGGGCGCGCCCCCCTCCTGGCCGCGCCGGGTAGGGTTTGGTGGCCCCGTGGCCCCCTCCGATTCTTCCCGGTGTTCCGGATGCTTCCGGGGATTCTAAGATCTTTGGCGTTGATTTCGTCCGATTCCGAGAATATTTCGTTACTAGGATTTCGAAACCAAAAACAGCAGAAAACAGGAACCGGCACTTCGGCATCTTGTTAATAGGTTAGTTCCGTAAAATGCACGAATATGACATAAAGTGTGCATAAAACATGTAGATAACATCAATAATGTGGCATGGAACACAAGAAATTATCGATACGTTGGAGACGTATCA
>NW_025901331.1:0-30656 GCF_022539505.1 Lolium rigidum
CTTCTTGATCATATTGTATCATCCTCCTCTCTTGACCCTTGAAAACTTCCTCCACACCAAAATCGAAACAAACTCATTAGAGGGTTAGTGCATAATCAAAAATTCACATGTTCAGAGGTGACATAATCATTCTTAACACTTCTGGACATTGCACAAAGCTACTGAACGTTAATGGAACAAAGAAATCCATCCAACACAACAAAACAGGCAATGCGAAATAAAAGGCAGAATCTGTCAAAACAGAACAGTCCGTAAAGACGAATTTTATTGAGGCACCAGACTTGCTCAAATGAAAATTCCCAAATTAAATGAAAGTTGCGTACATATCTGAGGATCACGGACGTAAATTGGCAGATTTTTCTGAGCTACCTACAGAGAGGCAGATCGAAATTCGTGACAGCAAGAAATCTGTTTCTGCGCAGTAATCCAAATCTAGTATTGACTTTACTATCAAAGACTTTACTTGGCACAACAATGCAATAAAATAAAGATAATGAGAGGTTGCTACAGTAGTAACAACTTCCAAGACTCAAATATAAAACAAAAGTGCAGAAGTAAAATGATGGGTTGTCTCCCATAAGCGCTTTTCTTTAACGCCTTTCAGCTAGGCGCAGAAAGTGTGAATCAAGTATTATCAAGAGATGAAGAATCAACAGGTGGGTTTGGAGCTTTCTCAACTATGCATTTTATCTTATCTATGTAAGTTTCAGAGGCTCCTTTTTCATTATACTTAGGCTTGCTATCCTCATCAAACAAATTTTCGGGAACAAGCCAACCATAGTTATTTTCTAGAGCTTCATGCATTCCTAGGAGCTTACAAGGTATTGTTGTCTTAATCTCCCCACCATCATTAATATTATTAGTGTACCTTATTCTATCCATGTCCATATTTTCAAGGGTACTAGCAAAGTTGGTATAAGAGCCAAGCATCTTATATTTAGTAAAGACCTTTCTAGCCCCTCTTGCTACACCACCAAATTCTTTGAGAAGGGTTTCTAAAACAAAATCTTTCTTTTCTCCTTCTTCCATATCACCAAGTGTAAGAAACATATGTTGAATTATAGGATTGAGATTAAAAAATTTAGTTTCCAACATGTGTACTAAAGAAGCAACAGCAATTTCATAAGTAGGAGCAAGTTCTACCAAGTGTCTATCTTCAAAATCTTCAGCTGTACTAACATGAGTGAAAAAATCTTCTATATTATCTCTACCAATGATAGACCCACGTCCTACCGGTATGTCTTTTAGAGTGTACTTAGGAGGAAACATGATGAAATAAACAAAAAGTAAATAAAGTAAATGCAAGTAACTAATATTTTTTGTGTTTTCGATATAGAGAACAAGACAGTAAATAAAGTAAAACTAGCAACTAATTTTTTTGTGTTTTTGATTAAGTGCAGCAAACAAAGTAGTAAATAAAATAAAGTAAAGCAAGACAAAAACAAAGTAAAGAGATTGGAAGTGGAGACTCCCCTTGCAGCGTGTCTTGATCTCCCCGGCAACGGCGCCAGAAAACAGTCTTGATGCGCGTAGATGACACGTCCGTTGGGAACCCCAAGAGGAAGGTGTGATGCGAACAGTGATACGTCTCCGACGTATCGATAATTTCTTATGTTCCATGCCATATTATTGATGATTCCTACATGTTATATGCACACTTTATGTCATATTCGTGCATTTTCTGGAACTAACCTATTAACAAGATGACGAAGTGCCAGTTGCCGTTTCCTGCTGTTTTTGGTTTCAGAAATCCTAGTAACGAAATATTCTCGGAATTGGACGAAATCAAGTCCCAGGGTCCTATTTTGCCACGAACCTTCCGTAAGACCGAAGAGCATACGAAGTGGGGCCACGAGGTGGCCAAACCACAAGGCGGCGCGGCCAAGGGGGGCCCGCGCCGCCCGTGGTGTGGGCCCTCGTCGCCCCCCGACTCTGCCTTTCCGCCTACTTAAAGCCTCCGTCGCGAAACCCCTGATGCGAAAAACCACGATACGGAAAACCTTCCGGAGACGCCGCCGCCGCCGATCCCATCTCGGGGGATTCTGGAGATCTTCTCCGGCACCCTGCCGGAGAGGGGATTCATCTCCCGGAGGACTCTACACCGCCATGGTCGCCTCCGGAGTGATGAGTGAGTAGTTCACCCCTGGACTATGGGTCCATAGCAGTAGCTAGATGGTTGTCTTCTCCTCATTGTGCTTCATTGTTGGATCTTGTGAGCTGCCTAACATGATCAAGATCATCTATCCGTAATGCTATATGTTGTGTTTGTCGGGATCCGATGGATAGAGAATACCATGTTATGTTAATTATCAAGTTATTACATATGTGTTGTTTATGATCTTGCATGCTCTCCGTTATTAGTAGAGGCTCGGCCAAGTTTTTGCTCTTAACTCCAAGAGGGAGTATTTATGCTCGATAGTGGGTTCATGCCTCGCATTGACACCGGGACAAGTGACGAGAAAGTTCTAAGGTTGTGTTGTGCTCGTTGCCACTAGGGATAAAACATTGATGCTATGTCCGAGGATGTAGTTATTGATTACATTACGCACCATACTTAATGCAATTGTCTGTTGCTTTGCAACTTAATACTGGAAGGGGTTCGGATGATAACCCGAAGGTGGACTTTTTAGGCATAGATGCGATTGGATGGCGGTCTATGTACTTTGTCGTAATGCCCAATTAAATCTCACTATATTTATCATGACATGTATGTGCATTGTTATGCCCTCTCTATTTGTCAATTGCCCGACTGTAATTTGTTCACCCAACATGCTTTTATCTTATGGGAGAGACACCTCTAGTGAACTGTGGACCCCGGTCCATTCTTTAATACTGAAATACAAATCTGCTGCAATACTTGTTTTTACCATTTTCTCTGCAAACAATCATCTTCCACACAATACGGTTAATCCTTTGTTACAGCAAGTCGGTGAGATTGACAACCTCACTCGTTTCGTTGGGGCAAAGTACTTTGGTTGTGTTGTGCAGGTTCCACGTTGGCGCCGGGATCTCCGGTGTTGCGCCGCACTACATCCCGCCGCCATCAACCTTCAACGTGCTTCTTGGCTCCTACTGGTTCGATAAACCTTGGTTTCTTTCTGAGGGAAATCTTGCTGCCGTGCGCATCATACCTTCCTCTTGGGGTTCCCAACGAACGTGTGAGTTACACGCCATCAAGCTAAATTTCTGGCGCCGTTGCCGGGGAGATCAAGACACGCTGCAAGGGGAGTCTCCACTTCTCAATCTCTTTACTTTGTTTTTGTCTTGCTTTATTTTATTTACTACTTTGTTTTCTGCATTATATCAAAATACAAAAAAATTAGTTGCTAGCTTTACTTTATTTTACTGTCTTGTTTGCTATATCAAAAACACAAAAAAATTAGTTTACTTGCATTTACTTTATCTAGTTTGCTTTATTTACTACCGCTAAAATGAGTAATCCCGAAGTTGAAGTTCGTTCATTTAAGCAACAAGGGGGAGAATGTTTAAAAGATGCTTGGTATAGAATTAGTGATGCCCATAATAGGTGCACTAAGAAACACTCCACCACTATCCTACTCAGGAATTTTTATGTTGGTATCTCTAGCTGGAATAGATATGTTCTTGATTGTCTCGCAGGGGGTAACTTCCTAGGCGCTCCCGCTTTAGAAGCTAGTTGCATTATTGAGAGTTTATTTGGAACACCACCTGCTAATGAAACTAAAATTGAAACCTCTCTTGAGGATGTTATGAAAAAATTGGAAACCATAGAGAAAAAATTTCCGAGTGTTGAAACTAAGTTGGAGATGTTACTTGATAAAACTGATGAACTTGATAAATCCTTAGGAGGAATTGATGAAAGAATTAGTGTCTTGGGAACTTGTGTTGACCATGATAATCAAATTAATAGGATTGGCGAACTTGAAAAAGCTATGGGAACCTTGGGTTCAACCTTTTCATCTATAAAGTTTAGAGAAAAGGCTTATGTGGGTAAGGAGCAAAAGTTCATGTATGCCTCTAAAGTGCCTAAACCAAAGAAATATTATTATAGGCCTAAAATTGATAAAGCCCTTAGTACCACTACAGATGGAGGAGCTTATGATGTTGATGCTTCACCCCTTGATGTTACTTGAGTTACACTTTCTGCGCCTAGCTGAAAGGCGTTAAAGAAAAGCGCTTATGGGAGACAACCCATGTTTTTACTACATTATTTTTGTTTTATATTTGTGTCCTGGAAGTTGTTTACTACTGTAGCAACCTCTCCTTATCTTAGTTTTGAGTTTTGTTGTGCCAAGTAAAGTCTTTGATAGTAAAGTAAGTACTAGATTTGGATTACTGCACAGTTCCAGATTTCTTTGTTGTCACGAATCTGGGTCTATCTCCCTGTAGGTAGCTCAGAAAATTAAGCCAATTTACGTGCATGATCCTCGGATATGTACGCAACTTTCATTCAATTTGGGAATTTTCATTTGAGCAAGTCCGGGGGCCTAATAAAATCCATCTTTACGGATCTGTTCTATTTTGACAGATTCTGCCTTTTGTTTCGCATTGCCTCTTTTGCTATGTTGGATGAATTTCTTTGATCCATTAATGTCCAAGTAGCTTTATGCAATGTCCAGAAGTGTTAAGAATGATTGTGTCACCTCTGAACATGTGAATTTTTATTATGCACTAACCCTCTAATGAGTTGTTTCGAGTTTGGTGTGGAGGAAGTTTTCAAGGATCAAGAGAGGAGTATGATGCAATATGATCAAGGAGAGTGAAAGCTCTAAGCTTGGGGATGCCCGGTGGTTCACCCCTGCATATTCTAAGAAGACTCAAGCGTCTAAGTTTGGGGATGCCCAAGGCATCCCCTTCTTCATCGACAACATTATCGGGTTCCTCCCCGAAACTATATTTTTATTCCGTCACATCTTATGCACTTTGCTTGGAGCGTCGGTTTTTTTTTTGTTTTGTTTGAATAAAATGGATCCTAGCATTCACTTTATGGGAGAGAGACACGCTCCTCTGTAGCATATGGACAAGTATGTCCTTAGGCTCTACTCATAGTATTCATGGCGAAGTTTCTTCTTCGTTAATTTGTTATATGGTTGGAATTGGAAAATGCTACATGTAGTAATTCTAAAATGTCTTGGATAATTTGATACTTGGCAATTGTTGTGCTCATGTTTAAGCTCTTGCATCATATACTTTTCACCCATTAATGAAGAAACACTTAGAGCTTGCTAATTTGGTTTGCATATTTTGTTTCTCTAGAGTCTAGATAACATCTAGTATTGAGTTTTGAACAACAAGGAAGACGGTGTGGAGTCTTATAATGTTTACAATATGTATTTTATGTGAGTTTTGCTGCACCGTTCATCCTTGTGTTTGTTTCAAATAACCTTGCTAGCCTAAACCTTGTATCGAGAGGGAATACTTCTCATGCATCCGAATCCTTGAGCCAACCACTATGCCATTTGTGTCCACCATACCTACCTACTACATGGTATTTATCCGCCATTCCAAAGTAAATTGCTTGAGTGCTACCTTTAAACTCCATCATTCACCTTTACAATATATAGCTCATGGGACAAATAGCTTAAAAACTATTGTGGTATTGAATATGTACTTATGCACTTTATCTCTTATTAAGTTGCTTGTTGTGCGATAACCATGTTTCTGGGGACGCCATCAACTATTCTTTGTTGAATATCATGTGAGTTGCTATGCATGTCCGTCTTGTCCGAAGTAAGAGAGATCTACCACCTTAATGGTTGGAGCATGCATATTGTTAGAGAAGAACATTGGGCCGCTAACTAAAGCCATGAATCATGGTGGAAGTTTCAGTTTTGGACATACATCCTCAATCTCATATGAGAATAATAATTGTTGTCACATGCTTATGCATTAAAGAGGAGTCCATTATCTGTTGTCCATGTTGTCCCGGTATGGATGTCTAAGTTGAGAATAATCAAAAGCGAGAAATCCAAAATGCGAGCTTTCTCCTTAGACCTTTGTACAGGCGGCATGGAGGTACCCCATTGTGACACTTGGTTAAAACATGTGCATTGCAAAGATCCGGTAGTCCAAGCTAATTAGGACAAGGTGCGGGCACTATTAGTATACTATGCATGAGGCTTGCAACTTGTAGGATATAATTTTCATAACTCATATGCTTTATTACTACCGTTGACAAAATTGTTTCATGTTTTCAAAATAAAAGCTCTAGCACAAATATAGCAATCGATGCTTTCCTCTTTGAAGGACCATTATTTTTACTTTTATGTTGAGTCCGTTCACCTATCTCTCTCCACCTCAAGAAGCAAACACTTGTGTGAACTGTGCATTGATTCCTACATACTTGCATATTGTACTTGTTATATTACTCTATATTGACAATTATCCATGAGATATACATGTTACAAGTTGAAAGCAACCGCTGAAACTTAATCTTCCTTTGTGTTGCTTCAATGCCTTTACTTTGATTTATTGCTTTATGAGTTAACTCTTATGCAAGACTTATTGATGCTTGTCTTGAAGTACTATTCATGAAAAGTCTTTGCTTTATGATTCACTTGTTTACTCATGTCATTACCATTGTTTTGATCGCTGCATTCATTACATATGCTTACAAATAGTATGATCAAGGTTATGATGGCATGTCACTTCAGAAATTATCTTTGTTATCGTTTTACCTGCTCGGGACGAGCGTAACTAATCTTGGGGATGCTGATACGTCTCCGACGTATCGATAATTTCTTATGTTCCATGCCATATTATTGATGATTCCTACATGTTATATGCACACTTTATGTCATATTCGTGCATTTTCTGGAACTAACCTATTAACAAGATGCCGAAGTGCCGATTGTCGTTTTCTGCTGTTTTTGGTTTCGTAAATCCTAGTAACGAAATATTCTCGGAATTGGACGAAATCAAGTCCCAGGGTCCTATTTTGCCACGAACCTTCCAGAAGACCGAAGAGCATACGAAGTGGGGCCATGAGGTGGCCAAACCACAAGGCGGCGCGGCCAAGGGGGCCCGCGCCGCCCTGTGGTGTGGGCCCCTCGTCAGCCCCCCGACTCTGCCCTTCCGCCTACTTAAAGCCTCCGTCGCGAAACCCCTGATGCGAAAAAACCACGATACGAAAAACCTTCCAGAGACGCCGCCGCCGCCGATCCCATCTCGGGGGATTCTGGAGATCTCCTCCGGCACCCTGCCGGAGAGGGGATTCATCTCCCGGAGGACTCTACACCGCCATGGTCGCCTCCGGAGTGATGAGTGAGTAGTTCACCCCTGGACTATGGGTCCATAGCAGTAGCTAGATGGTTGTCTTCTCCTCATTGTGCTTTGATGGCGTGTATTTCACACGTTCGTTGGGCAACCCCTAGAGGAAGGTATGATGCGCATAGCAGCAAGTTTTCCCTCAGAAAGAAACCAAGGTTTATCGAACCAGGAGGAGCCAAGAAGCACGTTGAAGGTTGATGGCGGCGGGATGTAGTGCGGCGCAACACCAGGGATTCCGGCGCCAACGTGGAACCTGCACAACACAACCAAAGTACTTTGCCCCAACGAAACAGATGAGGTTGTCAATCTCACCGGCTTGCTGTAACAAAGGATTAACCGTATTGTGTGGAAGATGATTGTTTGCAGAGAAAATAGTAAAAACAAGTATTGCGATAGATTTGTATTTCAAGTATTAAAGAATGGACCGGGGTCCACGGTTCACTAGAGGTGTCTCTCCCATAAGAATAAAGCATGTTGGGTGAACAAATTACGATCGGGCAATTGACAAATAAAGAGGGCATAACAATGCACATACATGACATGATAAGTATAGTGAGATTTAATTGGGCATTACGACAAAGTACATAGACCGCCATCCAACCGCATCTATGCCTAAAAAGTCCACCTTCAGAGTTATCGTCCGAACCCCTCCGGTATTAAGTTGCAAAGCAACGGACAATTGCATTAAGTATGGTGCGTAATGTAATCAATAACTACATCCTCGAACATAGCATCAATGTTTTATCCCTAGTGGCAACAAGCACAACACAACCTTAGAACTTTTCGTCACTCGTCCAGGTGTCAATGCAGGCATGAACCCACTATCGAGCATAAGTACTCCCTCTTGGAGTTAAAAGCATCTACTTGGCCAGAGCATCTACTAATAACGGAGAGCATGCAAGATCATAAACAACACATGTATAATAACTTGATAATTAACATGACATAGTATTCTCTATCCATCGGATCCCGACAAACACAACATATAGAATTACATATAGATGATCTTGATCATGTTAAGCAGCTCACAAGATCTAACAATGAAGCACAATGAGGAGAAGACAACCATCTAGCTACTGCTATGGACCCATAGTCCAGGGGTAGACTACTCACTCATCACTCCGGAGGCGACCATGGCGGTGTAGAGTCCTCCGGGAGATGATTCCCCTCTCCGGCAGGGTGCCGGAGGCGATCTCCTGGATCCCCCGAGATGGGATCGGCGGCGACGGCGTCTCAGTAAGGTTTTCCGTATCGTGGCTCTCGGTACCGGGGGTTTCGTCACGGAGGCTATTTGTAGGCGGAAGGGTAGGTCAAGAGGCGGCACGGGGGCCCCACACCACAGGGCCGCGCGGCCAAGGGGGCCGCGCCGCCCTATAGTGTGGCCCCTCCGTGGCCCCTCTTCGTCTCTCCTTCGGACTTCCGGAAGCTTCGTGAGAAAATAGGCCCCCGGGCTTTGATTTCGTCCAATTCCGAGAATATTTCGTTACTAGGATTTCTGAAACCAAAAACAGCGAGAAACGAGCAATCGGCACTTCGGCATCTTGTTAATAGGTTAGTTCCGGAAAATGCACGAATATGACATAAAGTGTGCATAAAACATGTAGGTATCATCAATAATATGGCATAGAACATAAGAAATTATCGATACGTCGGAGACGTATCAAGCATCCCTAAGCTTAGTTCTGCTCGTCCCGAGCAGGTAAAACGATAACAAAGATAATTTCTGAAGTGATATGCCATCATAACCTTGATCATACTATTTGTAAACATATGTAGTGGATGCAGCGATCATAACAATGGTGATGACATGAGCAAACAGGTGAATCATATAGCAAAGACTTTTCATGAATAGTACTTCAAGACAAGTATTAATAAGTCTTGCATAAGAGTTAACTCATAAAGCAATAAATCAAAGTAAAGGTATTGAAGCAACACAAAGGAAGATTAAGTTTAAGCAGTTGCTTTCAACTTGTAACATGTATATCTCATGGATAATAGTCAACATAGAGTAATATAACAAGTACAATATGCAAGTATGTAGGAATCAATGCACGGTTCACACAAGTGTTTGCTTCTTGAGGTGGAGAGAGATAGGTGAACTGACTCAACATAAAAGTAAAGAGAATGGTCCTTCAAAGAGGAAAGCATCGATTGCTATATTTGTGCTAGAGCTTTTATTTTGAAAACATGAAACAATTTTGTCAACGGTAGTAATAAAGCATATGAGTTATGTACATTATATCTTACAAGTTGCAAGTCTCATGCATAGTATACTAATAGTGCCCGCACCTTGTCCTAATTAACTTGGACTACCGGATCTTTGCAATGCACATGTTTTGACCAAGTGTCACAATGGGGTACCTCCATGCCGCTCGTACAAAGGTCTAAGGAGAAAGCTCGCATTTTGGATTTCTCGCTTTTGATTATTCTCAACTTAGACATCCATACCGGGACAACATGGACAACGGATAATGGACTCCTCTTTTATGCATAAGCATGTGGCAACAATTATTATTCTCATATGAGATTGAGGATATGTGTCCAAACTGAAACTTCCACCATGAATCATGGCTTTAGTTAGCGGCCCAAAGTTCTTCTCTAACAATATGCATGCTCCAACCATGAAGGTGGTAGATCTCTCTTGCTTCGGACAAGACGGACATGCATAGCAACTCACATGATATCCAACAAAGAATAGTTGATGGCGTCCCCGAAACATGGTTACCGCTCAACAAGCAACTTAATAAGAGATAAAGTGCATAAGTACATATTCAATACTACAATAGTTTTTAAGCTATTTGTCCCATGAGCTATATATTGCAAAGGTGAATGATGGAATTTTAAAGGTAGCACTCAAGCAATTTACTTTGGAATGGCGGATAAATACCATGTAGTAGGTAGGTATGGTGGACACAAATGGCATAGTGGTTGGCTCAAGTATTTTGGATGCATGAGAAGTATTCCCTCTCGATACAAGGTTTAGGCTAGCAAGGCTATTTGAAACAAACACAAGGATGAACGGTACAGCAAAACTCACATAAAAGACATATGGTAAACATTATAAGACTCCATACCGTCTTCCTTGTTGTTCAAAACTCAATACTAGATGTTATCTAGACTCTAGAGAAACCAAATATGCAAACCAAATTAGCAAGCTCTAAGTATTTCTTCATTAATGGGTGCAAAGTATATGATGCAAGAGCTTAAACATGAGCACAACAATTGCCAAGTATCAAATTATCCAAGACATTTTAGAGTTACTACATGTAGCATTTTCCAATTCCAACCATATAACAATTTAACGAAGGAGAAACTT
This sequence comes from Lolium rigidum, assembly GCF_022539505.1. Classification (NCBI taxonomy): domain Eukaryota; kingdom Viridiplantae; phylum Streptophyta; class Magnoliopsida; order Poales; family Poaceae; genus Lolium; species Lolium rigidum. The sequence goes on from NW_025901331.1 coordinate 10,565, forward strand.
CGCCATGAATACTATGAGTAGAACCTAAGGACATATTTGTCCATATGCAACAGCAGAGCGTGTCTCTCTCCCATAAAGTGAATGCTAGGATCCATTTTATTCAAACAAAAAAAAAACAAAAACAAACCGACGCTCCAAGCAAAGTACATAAGATGTGGCCGAATAAAAATATAGTTTCAGGGGAGGAACCTGATAATGTTGTCGATGAAGAAGGGGATGCCTTGGGCATCCCCAAGCTTAGACGCTTGAGTCTTCTTAATATATGCAGGGGTGAACCATCGGGGCATCCCCAAGCTTAGAGCTTTCACTCTCCTTGATCATATTGCATCATACTCCTCTCTTGATCCTTGAAAACTTCCTCCACACCAAACTCGAAACAACTCATTAGAGGGTTAGTGCATAATAAAAATTCACATGTTCAGAGGTGACACAATCATTCTTAACACTTCTGGACATTGCATAAAGCTACTGGACATTAATGGATCAAAGAAATTCATCCAACATAGCAAAAGAGGCAATGCGAAATAAAAGACAGAATCTGTCAAAACAGAACAGTCCGTAAAAATGGATTTTATTAGGCCACCAGACTTGCTCAAACGAAAATGCTCAAATTGAATGAAAGTTGCGTACATATCTGAGGATCACTCACGTAAATTGGCATAATTTTCTGAGTTACCTACAGAGAATTAGACCCAGATTCGTGACAGCAAAGAAATCTGTTTCTGCGCAGTAATCCAAATCTAGTACTTACTTTTCTATCAAAGACTTTACTTGGCACAACAAAACATAAAACTAAGATAAGGAGAGGTTGCTACAGTAGTAAACAACTTCCAAGACACAAATATGAAACAAAGCACTGGAGTAAAAACATGGGTTGTCTCCCATAAGCGCTTTTCCTTAACGCCTTTCAGCTAGGCGCAGAAAGTGTATCTCAAGTATTATCGAAGGGTGGTGCGTCAACCTTATCATTCAAGGAGGAGGATTCTTCAATAGAATTTACCTTCTTACCTTGTTGAGCTCTTTCCGCGTGCCATTCAGAGTAATTAACCATCATATTATCAAGAAGCTTTGTTGCTTCACCAAGAGTGATGGACATAAAGGTACCTCCAGCAGCTGAATCCAATAAATTCCGCGAAGAAAAAATTTAGTCCTGCATAGAAGGTTTGGATGATCATCCAAGTAGTCAGTCCATGGGTTGGGCAATTTTTAACCAGAGATTTCATTCTTTCCCAAGCTTGAGCAACATGTTCAGTATCTAATTGTGTAAAATTCATTATGCTACTCCTCAAAGATATAATTTTAGCAGGGGGATAATATCTACCAATAAAAGCATCCTTGCATTTAGTCCATGAATCAATACTATTCTTAGGCAGAGATAGCAACCAATCTTTAGCTCTTCCTCTTAATGAGAAAGGGAACAATTTTAGTTTAATAATATCAACATCTACATCTTTATATTTTTGCATTTCGCATAGTTCAACAAAATTATTGAGATGGGCAGCAGCATCATCAGAACTAACACCAGAAAACTGCTCTCGCATGATAAGATTAAGTAAAGCAGGTTTAATTTCAAAGAATCCTGCTGTAGTAGCAGGTGGAGCAATAGGTGTGCATAAGAAATCATTATTATTTGTGCTAGTGAAGTCACACAACTTAGTATTTTCAGGGTTGGCCATTTTAGCAACAGTAAATAAAGCAAACTAGATAAAGTAAATGCAAGTAAACTAATTTTTTTTGTGTTTTTGATATAGCAAACAAGATAGCAAATAAAGTAAAGCTAGCAACTAATTTTTTTGTGTTTTGATATAAGTGCAGCAAACAAAGTAGTAAATAAAATAAAGCAAGACAAAAACAAAGTAAAGAGATTGAGAAGTGGAGACTCCCCTTGCGGCGCGTCTTGATCTCCCCGGCAACGGCGCCGGAAAAAGAGCTTGATGGCGTGTATTTCACACGTTCGTTGGGCAACCCCAAGAGGAAGGTATGATGCGCACAGCAGCAAGTTTTCCCTCGAGAAAGAAACCAAGGTTTATCGAACCAGGAGGAGCCAAGAAGCACGTTGAAGGTTGATGGCGGCGGGATGTAGTGCGGCGCAACACCGGGATTCCGGCGCCAACGTGGAACCTGCACAACACAACCAAAGTACTTTGCCCCAACGAAACGAGTGAGGTTGTCAATCTCACCGGCTTGCTATAACAAAGGATTAACCGTATTGTGTGGAAGATGATTGTTTGCAGAGAAAATAGTAAAAACAAGTATTGCAGTAGATTTGTATTTCAGTATTAAAGAATGGACCGGGGTCCACAGTTCACTAGAGGTGTCTCTCCCATAAGAATAAAGCATGTTGGGTGAACAAATTACAGTCGGGCAATTGACAAATAAAGAGGGCATAACAATGCACATACATGACATGATAAGTATAGTGAGATTTAATTGGGCATTACGACAAAGTACATAGACCGCCATCCAACTGCATCTATGCCTAAAAAGTCCACCTTCGAGGTTATCGTCCGAACCCCCTCCAGTATTAAGTTGCAAAGCAACGAGACAATTGCATTAAGTATGGTGCGTAATGTAATCAATAACTACATCCTCGAACATAGCATCAATGTTTTATCCCTAGTGGCAACAAGCACAACACAACCTTAGAACTTTCTCGTCACTGTCCCAGGTGTCAATGCAGGCATGAACCCACTATCGAGCATAAGTACTCCCTCTTGGAGTTAAAAGCATCTACTTGGCCAGAGCATCTACTAATAACGGAGAGCATGCAAGATCATAAACAACACATGTATAGTAACTTGATAATTAACATGACATAGTATTCTCTATCCATCGGATCCCGACAAACACAACATATAGAATTACATATAGATGATCTTGATCATGTTAAGCAGCTCACAAGATCTAACAATGAAGCACAATGAGGAGAAGACAACCATCTAGCTACTGCTATGGACCCATAGTCCAGGGGTAGACTACTCACTCATCACTCCGGAGGCGACCATGGCGGTGTAGAGTCCTCCGGGAGATGATTCCCCTCTCCGGCAGGGTGCCGGAGGCGATCTCCTGGATCCCCCGAGATGGGATCGGCGGCGACGGCGTCTCGGTAAGGTTTTCCGTATCGTGGCTCTCGGTATCGGGGGTTTCGTCACGGAGGCTATTTGTAGGCGGAAGGGTAGGTCAAGAGGCGGCACGGGGGCCCCACACCACAGGGCCGCGTGGCCAAGGGGGGCCGCGCCGCCCTATAGTGTGGCCCCTCCGTGGCCCCTCTTCGTCTCTCCTTCGGACTTCTGGAAGCTTCGTGAGAAAATAGGCCCCTGGGCTTGGATTTCGTCCAATTCCGAGAATATTTCGTTACTAGGATTTCTGAAACCAAAAACAGCAGAAAACAAGAATCGGCACTTCGGCATCTTGTTAATAGGTTAGTTCCAGAAAATGCACGAATATGACATAAAGTGTGCATAAAACATGTAGGTATCATCAATAATATGGCATAGAACATAAGAAATTATCGATACGTCGGAGACGTATCATGCTTCATTGTTGGATCTTGTGAGCTGCCTAACATGATCAAGATCATCTATCTGTAATGCTATATGTTGTGTTTGTCGGGATCCGATGGATAGAGAATACCATGTTATGTTAATTATCAAGTTATTACATATGTGTTGTTTATGATCTTGCATGCTCTCCGTTATTAGTAGAGGCTCGGCCAAGTTTTTGCTCTTAACTCCAAGAGGGAGTATTTATGCTCGATAGTGGGTTCATGCCTGCATTGACACCGGGACAGTGATGAGAAAGTTCTAAGGTTGTGTTGTTCTGTTGCCACTAGGGATAAAACATTGATGCTATGTCCGAGGATGTAGTTATTGATTACATTACGCACCATACTTAATGCAATTGTCTCGTTGCTTTGCAACTTAATACCGGAAGGGGTTCGGATGATAACTCGAAGGTGGACTTTTTAGGCATAGATGCGAGTTGGATGGCGGTCTATGTACTTTGTCGTAATGCCCAATTAAATCTCACTATATTTATCATGACATGTATGTGCATTGTTATGCCCTCTCTATTTGTCAATTGCCCGACTGTAATTTGTTCACCCAACATGCTTTTATCTTATGGGAGAGATGATGTCTACGGGAGCTTCTATTCTTGTAGACAGTGTTGGGCCTCCAAGAGCAGAGGTTTGTAGAACAGCAGCAAGTTTCCCTTAAGTGGATCACCCAAGGTTTATCGATCTCAGGGAGGAAGAGGTCAAAGATATCCCTCTCAAGCAACCCCGCAACCACAAAGCAAGAAGTCTCTTGTGTCCCCAACACACCTAATACACTTGTCGGATGTATAGGTGCACTAGTTCGGCGAAGAGATAGTGAAATACAAGTAGTATGGATGTATATGAGTGGTAATAGCAATCTGAATAAAATATGGCAGCGAGTAGACATGCAACAGAACAGTAAATAAACGGAGATTCGATGTTTGGAAACAAGGCCTAGGGATCATACTTTCACTAGTGGACACTCTCAACATTGATCGCATAATAAATAACTCTTTCTATTATGTGCTACATATACTCTTTTGTTGGATGATGAACACATTGCGTAGGATTACACGAACCCTCAATGCCGGAGTTAACAAGCTCCACAATTCAATGTTCATATTTAAATAACCTTAGAGTATAATAGATCATTGCAAAATAAACCAAGAACTAACATAGTGCACACACTGTCCACATTACACTATGAAGGAGGAATAGATCACATCAATACTATCATAATGATAACTAACTCCACAATCTACAAGAGATCATGATCATAGCCTACGACAAGAACCACACGGTGCACACACTAGTCACCTTTACACCAAGAAGGAGGAATAGACTACTTTAATAACATCACATGAGTAGCACATAAACTAGTAGCGATACAAAGCTCATCATATGGATCTCAATCATGTAAGGCAGCTCATGAGATCATTGTATTGGAGTACAGAGAGAGATTAACCACATAGCTACGGTAGAGCCCTCAGCCCCAGGGGTGAATTACTCCCTCCTCATCATGGAGGCAGCGATGGCGGTGAAGATGGCGGTGGAGACGGCGGTGGAGATGGCTCTGGGGGCAATTCCCCGTCCCGGCAGGGTGCCGGAACAGAGACTTCTATCCCCCGAATTGGAGTTTCGCGATGTGGCGGCGCCCCTGGAGTCTTTCTGGAGTTTCATCCAGAGATATCGCGTTTTTAGGTCGAAAGGGCTTATATAGGCGGAGAGGCGGAGTCGGAGGGCTGGCAGGGTGGCCCCACCATAGGCCGGCGCGGCCAGAGGCCAGCCCGCGCGGCCCTATGGTGTGGGGCCCCCTGGCCCCTCTCCGACTCTTCTTCGGTGTTCTGGAGCCTTCCGGGAAAAATAGGAGGTTTGGCGTTGATTTCGTCCAATTCCGAGAATATTGCCCGAACAGCCTTTCCGGAACCAAAAACAGCAGAAAACAGAACCGGCCTTTCGGCATCTCGTCAATAGGTTAGTTCCGGAAAACGCATAATAATGACATAAAGTGTGAACAAAACATGTCGGTATTGTCATAAAACAAGCATGGAACATCAGAAATTATAGATACGTTGGAGACGTATCAAGAGACACCTCTAGTGAACTGTGGACCCCGGTCCATTCTTTAATACTGAAATACAAATCTGCTGCAATACTTGTTTTTACTGTTTTCTCTGCAAACAATCATCTTCCACACAATACGGTTAATCCTTTGTTACAGCAAGCCGGTGAGATTGACAACCTCATCTGTTTCGTTGGGGCAAAGTACTTTGGTTGTGTTGTGCAGGTTCCACGTTGGCGCCAGGATCTCGGTGTTGCGCCGCACTACATCCCGCCGCCATCAACCTTCAACGTGCTTCTTGGCTCCTCCTGGTTCGATAAACCTTGGTTTCTTTCTGAGGGAAAACTTGCTGCTGTGCGCATCATACCTTCCTCTTGGGGTTCCCAACGAACGTGTGAGTTACACGCCATCAAACAGCAGTAAGTTTTCCCTCAGTAAGAAACCAAGGTTTATCGAACCAGTAGGAGCGAAGAAGCACGTTGAAGGTTGATGGCGGCGGAGTGTAGTGCGGCGCAACACCAGGGATTCCGGCGCCAACGTGGAACCTGCACAACACAATCAAAATACTTTGCCCCAACGTAACGATGAGGTTTTCAATCTCACCGGCTTGCTGAAAACAAAGGATTAGATGTATAGTGTGGATGATGATGATTGTTTGCGAAGAACAAGTAAAGAACAATTGCGTAGATTGTATTTCAGATGTAAAGAATAGGACCGGGGTCCACAGTTCACTAGTGGTGTCTCTCCCATAAGATAAACAGATGTTAAGTGAACAAATTACAGTTGGGCAATTGACAAATAAAGAAGGCATAACAATGCACATACATATATCATGATGAGTACTATGAGATTTAATCAGGGCATTACGACAAAGTACATAGATCGCTATCCAGCATGCATCTATGCCTAAAAAGTCCACCTTCGAGGTTATCATCCGAACCCCTTCCGGTATTAAGTTGCAAACAACGGACAATTGCATTAAGTATGGTGCGTAATGTAATCAACACAAATATCCTTAGACAAAGCATCGATGTTTTATCCCTAGTAGCAACAAGCACATCCACAACCTTAGAACTTTCCGTCACTCGTCCCGCATTTAATGGAGGCATGAACCCACTATCGAGAATAAATACTCCCTCTTGGAGTCACAAGTATCAACTTGGCCGCAGCCCGTACTAGCAACGGAGAGCATGCAAGAACATAAATAACATATATGATAGATTGATAATCAACTTGACATAGTATTCAATATTCATCGGATCCCAACAAACACAACATGTAGCATTACAAATAGATGATCTTGATCATGATAGGCAGCTCACAAGATCTAACATGATAGCACAATGAGGAGAAGACAACCATCTAGCTACTGCTATGGACCCATAGTCCAGGGGTGGACTACTCACACATCGATCCGGAGGCGATCATGGCGATGAAAAGACCTCCGGGAGATGATTCCCCTCTCCGGCAGGGTGCCGGAGGCGATCTCCTGAATCCCCCGAGATGGGATTGGCGGGGGCGGCGTCTCTGGAAGGTTTTCCGTATCGTGGCTCTCGGTACTGGGTTTTCGCGACGAAGGCTTTAAGTAGGCGGAAGGGTAGGTCAGGGGGCCACACGAGGGCCCCACACAACAGGCCGGCGCGGCCAAGGCCCAGGCCGTGCCGCCTTGTTGTGTCGTCGCCTCGTGGCCCCACTTCGTTTCCTCTCCTGTCTTCTGGAAGCTTCGTGGAAAAATAGGACCCTGGGCGTTGATTTCGTCCAATTCCGAGAATATTTCCTTACTAGGATTTCTGAAACCAAAAACAGCAGAAAACATCAATCGGTTCTTCGGCATCTCGTCAATAGGTTAGTGCCGGAAAATGCATAATAATGACATATAATGTGTATAAAACATGTGAGTATCATCATAAAAGTAGCATGTAACATAAGAAATTATAGATACGTTTGGGACGTATCAGTATGTTTTTGGGTCTCCCCTCGACCACTACCGGAATCTACAGCTTTGTCCAGTGGCCACAACTAGTTTGCAATGTTTTACCATTTGTTGTTGCGTGCATGCCAGCCTGTTACTTTGGGAAGCCCCTGGGTGCCTTGTATCCCTTGTTTCTGGTATGCATGTATAGGATGCGGTACGTTCGTTCATCGATGCTGAAGCGGGTCATTCGTCCCAGTGTGTGTTTTGACCCTCGGAAGCCGTAGGCGCAAATAGCTAAGTCCGTTTCGGAGATATGGCCGGACTCTGATACGGGTTCAACTTGGTTAGGTGGCTTCCTGGACATTGTTGTCGTGAAGGAGAGTGCGAGTCGTGATATCCTCCTATCGCAAGTGGGTTGATCGTACGTGTGTGCACATTTGGGCACCCCTGCAGGGTTACATCTTATCGATAAGCCGTGTCCGCGGTTATGGACGACTTGGAGCTGTATGACTCGACCATAGACAACTTACACCTGCTGTTTCAGTCATAATAACTTGCGTAGTAAGTTACCACAACTCTAATAATAAATGTTTAAAACTTGACAACCGTGTGAGTGCCTTTGTAAGTACTTCCTTGCGAGGGGGGAACGCATCGGCTGTGTTATGTTTGCGGAGTATAGAACTATTAGTTGTGCGCTCTCTCACCTTCTCTGATTAGACGACTGTTGTGGAGTGTCTCTATAGGTTTTTAGTGCTTGCGCGCTGCCGCTTAACCCCACCATATTGCCTATGACGTTCCTCTTGCGTCCTCTAAGTCCCCTGCGTGCCTCAAGTACAAATGACGACTGGTTGACGAATGCTTATACGTCTTGGAGTCTTGTTAAGTACGAACCCGTACTTATTGCTGCTTCTACGGGACATAACCGGGCAGGTATGAAGATATGTTCGATGAAGACGACGCTAGCAAGGTCACCCTTCCGGCTTGGCCTGAGCAGGGTTATGGACGCCACTGGTTAACTTCAGGACTCTTAGTCCAATTTGTATCTTGTCCGTACTCGGACGTATTTGATCTTCTGTATGATTTGGATCTTATGTTGTATATTTGTATCTTGACTCGTCGGAGTCGTTGTTGTAATATATATGTTTCTTGTGGGCTCTATTGTAATCCTGTTGTAATGTTACCGCTCGTGATTGATTCCACCCGCATCGCGTGCATGCTTCGGCGTGTACGAGGCGCTCGGTGGTGCGTCTCCTAGAATCGATATCGTGCGGATTTCGGCGGATTCGCTGGGATCCTCATGGTACCGGTTTTGGGGCGTCACACTCCCCAACCCCCCTCACCCCCACGGCCGGCTAGGGAAAGGGGATACACTACCCAGAGAAACTTGAGCTTGACACAAGATAGAGGCCCTTTATTTGAGGAGTAGCCCGCCGCCCAAATCTTCACCGCAACCAACTCCGCCCGTCGGAGCATCTCGTCAGAGAAGAGGGCAGCAAGTCAGCTACAGATCTCGGCCAAGAGATCTAGCAGCCATCTCCCTGCATAGCGCCACACACCGGCATAAAGCCTAAACAACCTAGATCTACTAGTAATATACACTATCCTAACTCCGGCGCCTCCCCTAGGCCATCTCCGGCCGGCTACGCCGACGAAGAGGCCGTCGGATCGGCTCGGTCTCCGATGGAAGCTACTCAGGTACTGTAGCTAGAAGAGAGAGGGGAGGGGGGGGGGGATGAACGCCCGGTAGGTTCCTTACATATAGAAAGATGGGAGTTGTCTATTGTACTACTATTGCATCATTTTTTAGTAGTCCAGTATTCACGAGAATTAGTTTGGTGCTTGATCAACTCCTTGGATGTTGATAAGTAGATCCATGATGGTCAGTTGCACAATGCTTGTGACCGAAAACATAAGTTGCATCATCGTTGCAACTGAATCTCTTTAATCACAACATGGTCACAACTATTTTTTTTTCTTTAAACTAATTTATTTACATCTGTTGCACCATGGCTACTACTCCAATTTCCTTTTCAAATAATGGGTGACCCCAAGCAACCCCATATAACGGCACGAGTAAAAGTTGACATTCGAAATTTTTGGTTTTATGGTACCATCCAATTAGTGGTAGGAAAAAAAAGTAGAGTACTCCCTCTGTCTCAAAATATAAGGCACCTAAAATTAGTTAAAAGTTAAATCCTACTAATTTTGACCAACATTTAAGAAAATATATCCATATCTACAATATTGAATCGATACTTTGAGAAAATATAATTTATGTTGAATCTATTGATATTGATTTAATATTGTATATGTTTATATTTTATTGGTCACAGTTAGAAGAAGTTGACTTTTAATTAAGCTTAGGCGCCAACAATCCAGAACCGAACCGGTACAGAGGAGAGAGGACACATGAGGCGATCGTGAAACCCATCTAGGGTTCCATCCCTCTCGCCGGTGACTTCGCCGATCTACTCCGCCTCCGGTGGCCTTGGGCCATCAAGACGTGGCGGATCGCGGCCACTCGCTGGCGGGAAGGTTTCGGTTCTTCGTTTAGTTTGTTTTAATTATTCAGGATGGTGAGGCGATGGCTACTTCCTGAAGTCAGAATAAGGTCCTCCCTGCCCTATCCTCGTTCCGGTGGTGCGTCTAGCGCCTGCGGAGGGAGCGTGGAGTTGTGTGTCCGGCAGATCTACTAGGATCCTGTTGATTTTCGTGTTCGCTGGTGTAGTTTCAGGTATGTCTCTTCCAATCTATGGTTGTCATCATCGGCGATGGTTGCTGCTCTGGTGTGTTGGTCCGTTGAGGACTTAGCATGACGACTTCCCGTCCGTCTATTACGTCAAGTTTTGCCTGGCTCCGATGATGGAGGGGCCAGGATGGCGGCGCGCCTTCGGCTCGTGCTACTGTCTATAGTCATCACTAGATGGTCCAATGAACTATTTGTAAATCCAATTGGAATCGAGGGCTCGAGTCTAGTGGAGTAGTGAGGGTAGCAAAGCAGTTGTTACCCTTGTATGGTTAATAGGAAGGAATGCTCTTTTCAGCCAAAAACTACTAAATTGGGTAAAGGCTTACGTGTAATCTATCATTAAGGGTGCCTATCATAAATTATCACCTTTAGAAAGTAGCCTTACAATCGAATCATCTTGTCAATCCTCACTTCAATCGTAAGTTGATTCAAGTCAGCGAGAAAGAAGGAAATTGCTTGGTTGATAGGGCCCTGCCCTTCGAGTTTGTCTCCATCCTGTACTGATTAGAAAGATTTACGTGGTTGGATCAATATTACTTATTATCGACACGGATTGGTAACTCCTTCTAGAAAAGAAAAGAACAAGCATATTGCTTGCAAGGATTCCCACTCTATTCTTATTAGTAGGCAAGGGTCACTCACAACGGATATTTTTTTCACCGGGTCTTTTTTACCGATGTTGATGATTCTTAATAGATCGTGGAATTTTCGCCAAAAAAAACTAAGCTTAGGCGCTTTATATTTTGACATGGAAAGAGTGTATACTTTTTCACTACCGGTGAGGCGTGCCATTTTTTAGTGACACACTAGGTCATATCAGCCTGACGATCCCTAACTAACGTCCGTAGCGTCCCATACAGGGTCAACGCGTACCCCTAGGGTGCCTGGATTCGTTAACTGAGTCGGCCCGAGTCGCCCGTGTCTCACCCTTTTTTTTGGTTTTGAGAATATTCTAGAACATTTCGGTCTGGTTTTCCTGTTTTTGTGGGCCATGTTCGATTTTTACGTGTCATTTTTTATGAATTTTTAAAATTTTGACTTTTTCACATTTGAACTTTATAAATCTGAATATTTTTTAGTTGAATAATTTTGAAATTCGAACTTTTCAAATATTACGATTTTCATATTTGAAAATTTTAAATATTTTTTGAATTTATTTATTTATATTTTGAATAGTTTATGAGCGAGCGATGAGTTGCGTCGGCCGACTAGGTGTTCCTCCCGAGCGTCGAGTTGTTAACTAGGGTGATTCCTATTTGACGCCTAACGCGAACGATACCACCTGACGTGTACCTTCCTCTCACTAACTCTCTCTAAATGGGTCGGCCCAGTAGGTAGGGTCGTAAGTTTATCATGTGCTAGGTATTCCGTTTTTGGGAACTTCTGGAACTTTGTGGTTCAATTATTTTATGGGTTTTCCAGTTTCTTTATCGTTTTTCTTCTCTTTTTTTCTATTTATTTTCTTTTTTATAAAAAAATACAAGCAATTTTTAAATTTGATTTTTTTGAAATATCAACTTTGTAAAATCTGGATTTTTTTTTGAAATTGTGAACTGTTACAAATTTTGAACATTTATTAAAATTTGAACTTTTTTGTTTGAACAACTTTTTGAGTGTGTAGATTTTGAGCATTTTAAAATTTTGTAAATTTTTGGATTTTAACAAATTTTGAATCTGAACATTTTTTAATCAAATTCTGAACATTTTCGAATTTTGAACTTTTTTAAAATCTTGATGATTTTGTTTCGGATTTTAACAGTTTTTGTATTTGAACTTTTTCCATGTTTGAATATTTTCTCAAATTTGAACATTTTTTAAAATTTTCAACTTTTTTGTTGGATTTGAACAGTTTTCTGAATCTGTAAATTTTGGATATTTTTATATTTTTGAATTGTTTTTGTGGATTTGAACAATTTTTGAATCTGACTTTTTTTTTGGAAATTTGAATGATTTTTGGATTTGAACATTTTCGAATTTTGAAGTTTAAAAATCTTATACAATTTTTTTGGATTTGAACATTTTTTGTATTTGAAATTTTTATATTTATGAATCTTAGTCGGTATGGCTTTTTTTTAGAAGATCTCAGTAGGTCTGGTGTGCCCATTGGAAAATTACGACCGAAAATGTCGAACAGACGAGAGCGGTGGACACTTTTTTTGGGAAAATTTGCTATAGGGTACCGTTATTTTCTGGCATTTGCTGAAACACACTGCCTAATTATGTCTTTCCAGACATCATTATAATTTTTTGGCACATTTGCTAGAACAAACCAGCAGCCAAAAAACAGAAAGTTTTGCACTTTCGCCTATGATGACTGGTTTTGAAGATAAAATGCAAATCATTTCCTTTTTAGCCAGGTGGTGTGTTCTGGTAAATGTGCCACAGAATTGTAATGATAACTGACAAAGATACAATTGAGCGGTGTGTTTCAGCAAACGTCAAAAAATAGCGATGTTAAAGGTGGACACTTGAGCGGGGCGACACGATTGGGCCGGCCCACCCCCGTCAATTATGGGCTCCCTCTCAGCCCAGCCTTGCTTCCGGTGGCGAGGCAGCCCAGCCCGCTTCGTGCCCGTACAAAAACCTCCCCAGCCGGCCCCGAGCGGCAACCGGAGAAAGGAGAGAGGCCTTCGGGGTTCATCGGCGAGCAGGGTGGTGCGGGGAGAAGGCGGAGAGCGCTGCCGCCGTGCTGGGTGGCGGCCGCCGAAACTCCGGCGCGTGCGGCGCTCGGAAGGTGAGCACGCTATATCCCATTCCCACGCACTGAATTTTCTGGTCGCGGGGGATTTTCGCCGAAGGCTTGTTTCCTCGCGGCGCACCTCCGAGCGCGGCGCGTGCTGGGCACGCACGCGAGGATGGCCATCGTGCCGGGAACAACCTTCGCTGTGCGAGCACGGGGATCCCTCGTCGGAGGACGCGCCCCGCCATGCCAGTAGTCTTCACGGCCACGAGGCTAAGGAGGGAATCGCGCGCGTCCCCGGAAGATTAGGGGTTAGGGCCGGGGATTTTGCGTGAGCACGCAGTCGTGGGTCGATTCAATCCCGCTTGTTTATGTTCGTGTGTTGCGCATGAAATCCATGCCCCAATGTACTGATGCTGATTTTGCTGGGTCGAATTGTTTTTGCTGTTCTCCAGTTTGGGACCCGACGATTCTTCAAGCCGTGCGAGGACATCTTGGGTTTTCAGGGTCACTGATTCGTTTGTTGCTTTTGTCCCCTGGACATCTTATTCAGTGCAGAGTGCAGGTGAAGGTCAGATGGAAAAAAATAGCGCGCTATTCCAACGCTAATAGCACGCTATAGCATATCTAGAGAGCCGACGCTACGCTATTTTGGTGCTATAGCGTGCTATTCGCGTTAATAGCACGCTATAGCATGCTAATATCGTATTTAGACCCACACTATTTTGTTATAGCGCGCTATTTTTTTCCCCTGGTCAGTATATGTGCGCTTAATCTGCTGTCATACACTGCCTGAATAATACATCTACTGCCCTGATTGATTATGTACTTTTCGTTGGCATCATGATGTCTGATGTGGCTCATGTTAAGCGATCTGTTTTTTCGGGATGATGTTGCCATATGGTTTTGGATTGTTGTATCTATATGATATATGAAGCCACGGACACAGGAGATTCCATAGCATTTTATTTTGTATGTGTCTTCAGCTTATGCCTATTCTTTTTAGAAATTCAGTTAAGTATGACAATAAAAGGTGCAATAAGAAATTCAGAACTTGTTGTTTCATTTGTGTTCAAGGTTTAGCTTACCGTGATGGCATTTGTTTAGCTATGTAAAATGTTAAGTAATAACTTTTAAGGGCGTCATAATTATTTCTGAAAATATGAAGCGACAGACATGGGAGATTCCATAGCGTTTTATTCCATAGCAGCGGCTCACGGCGCAGGAGGGGGAGTTGTCGAGTGGTCAGGCGTGCTGATGTTTGGTGGTCATAGCAGTAGTATGCTGAGTATATTAGTTCATATTATCTGTGGCCAACTGAGCTTACCTTTTCTAGCGGGAATTAGTTCATATATAAGGGCTGTAGGAATTAGAGGTAGGCTGACTGGAAATTCCCTATTTTATCTTCACGAAGTTCTTTCTTGGATCTGCTTTAGTTTACATTGGCATGTTATTTATGGTTTACCTCCATGCTGCCATTGATATTTAGGTTATTACTTATTAGAAGTATGACTTTGCTATCTATGCTTGGACTACAGCTGAGTTCCTGACGACAGAAGAAGCACGGAGGAGGCAGAGGTAGCACGACGAGCCGGTAAGCTCTCTCTGGCTCTCCTTGTCATACGAGAGCATCTTACTTCTGGGAGATCATGCATGTGGGTTATCAACTTATCATTGATGCGACGAAAGTGGGAAGTGTGGCTCGTTTTATCAACCATTCGTGTCATGGAGGCAAACCTACAGCCTGTGTTAGTAAGGAGATCCAGTTCATTGCTCCCAAGGCTCTGCCTCACAACTGTTGTCCGTGGTCAGTGGTCTCAACATGGCCTTATTTAGCTGTGGCTCTCGTGTTTGTGTCAGTTTCACATTGAATTGTGTTGATGCTTCTACGAAAATCAATGGACCTGACCTGACAATCAGTTGCTTAGAGCGCAAGAACTTCCTACTGTACCGTGGTTCATGTCAAAAGCATTTCAGCTTGGTAGGATAGAGGAGCCCTTGAATAATAAAAGAATCATGCATTTCGGTGTAAGATGTGGTTCTCGATAGGTATCAGTATGCAGTAATAATGTGCTAAAATGAATATTATTTGAAGGTGGTTTAGACTATCAAAGCCCAGTTTTATCAGTACATAATTGTGAGTTTAGAGTGCGCACCAGCGATACAAAAGCCTACTTTGTGGGCGTTTACAAAAAAAATTCTTGCTGCATTAGAACATTGCTGTTGGAAAAACTATACTTCATATGCCAATGCCTGGGATCACTGGAAATGCGTACAAGCCCTCATCATCTTTACCTTGCATCATCTAAGTTCTGGATGCTTCCCAAATAGTGGTCGTTGTTGGCCTAGTCGTCGGTTTGTTAGGTTGCATTACTTTTTTAGATCCCTTTTAGATTGTGAATGGCTGCATATGAGTTGTTTTTGGCTCAGTGGTCAGGTGTGGTACTATTCGGTGGTCATAAGTAGTATGGTGGCTATATCAGCTCATATTATTTATGGCAGACTGAGCTTACCATTTCCATTTATTAATTCGAAAGATGAATGTAAGGCCTCTAGGAGTTAGAGATTCTCTGAGATGTCCCATATTGGTGTTTAATCATGCGTATTGCATACTAAGGGATTATATTTCCAAAAATATAGTGCTTGTTGGTTGTGTTTACTACATGTATATGACCTGTAATCCTAATGGTTATACAAATGGATAATTAACTTGGTTTTGGGCTTGGATGAATTCTTGCATAGTTCGATTTCTGTTGCTATAGGATAATGGGAAGTACATGTCTATGGTATATGGCGTATAACCAAATAGGTGTACACATGACTTTAGGTGTGCATACATATTTTCTTTGTCATACTCCTTTCTATGTACATATATGTTATTACAAAGCTAGGTTAAATACTATGGAATTGCTTTGCACAAAAAATTATGTTGTTTGCATTTGAGTGTCTTATGTATATATACTATTCCTCCGTTTCAGAATATAAATATGTAAGCATAACTACCATGGCTTATAGGAGTTTCCGAATTATTCTGTTTGGTCTTTTTGTGGATCTTTTAGATCATATAGTGTTTTCTTTGTTATATTTTTTACCTAACTTAAACTTGGTTGTGTTTATTGAAGGGCATGGATCAGTCGGACATCTGGGGTATGTTAGAAAATAACCTTTACCTTTTATGTTATTACCATACTTCTATTCTTACATATTTGTATACCTTATTTCAGCTATTTTTGCTGCCATCGTCACCACGGTACCATCCATGTAAGTTTATATACTTGGAGTTCAAAGAGACATGTAGCTTGTGGTCCACTAAATAAACTAATTCCACATTGGAATTTCTCCTAGGAAATCCTTATTTATTTTGCACTTTAAAAAGTTTAGTCCTAACACTTCACTTCTATTATATGTGGAAAGGATTCAATAGAATATATCATATTATATGGATATTGATGGATTTACTACTAATTGATGAACACTATTATCATATTATCTGGAACTCGATGGATGATACTATCACATTATCTGGAACTACATGGATGTTCTCGTGGAATCAAGAATACAGATTTTCATTATTTGATGCTTTAGCGTGCCAGAATTTCGTCAAGATGCACAAACATGAATGTTATAATATTGTTTGTTTCAAGCACATGGAGGGAATTTTTAGGTTACTATTTTTCGACATAGGAGGTAAAGATGTGTCTACATGCCATATTTCTGATTTATCTTTTATGACTTTGTACTATATATATACTTACATGTGAATCTGCGGAAAGGTTTCAATGGAATATCTACATCATATTATCTGGAACGATGGACAGTATTACCAATGCATCTCAAACTTGATGGATGTTGTCATGGAATCAGGAATACAGATGTTCTATGTTAATTGATGCTTTAGCATGCTACAAAATTTCATTACGGATGCACGAACGCGAATGCTATTTCGTTGGTTTCAAGCATACGTATGAAATTTTTAGTTTGCTATTTTTTCAACTGAGGAGGAAATGATAAGTATACCAGCTTCACTTCTTGTTTTATTTGGTATTAGTTTCCAACTATATCTCTTACTTACAAGTGATTGCACACTTTCGACCATACTTTTTGACAGGTGGCGGGTTTGGCATATGCGACCGGCGGTGGCAGCTGCACCAGGTGTAAACGATGACCCACTTGTCGTGCCACTTCTCCATGGGCCTGAGTTCAACCTTGCTCTCGCTAGGAGGCTCCAGTGTTGGCAGTTCTCTGTTATTCTTCACAGCTTGACTGCCATCATATGCATATGGAAGGATAACCATAGAACTCCTCCAAGATATTTCGGTCCTGCAATTCTTCTTGTTGGCAGCATCATGCAGCTAGCACTTTTGCTATGGCGCTACCCTCTTAGTGAGGTATGAATAGTTTCACACGCTGCGTTTGTCCTTTTGGTCAATGAGGCTAACTAACAACTTCCTATGCAGGATGTGTTCACTATTGGGATGAATATATGCTTGGGTTGTTGGTTTTATGTTCTTGTCGCATTCACAGATGTGGTTTACTTCAAGAATAGCCATATTAGCATAACACTGGAGATATTGCTCATCTTTTTTACCGTGTGCATGCATGCACTGCGGTTTGTCTCGCAGGTTTGAAAATTCTTTTTCCTTTTGTTATTTATTACTGAAGGACAACTTTGTTTATCCCATGCAAAGCTTCAAACTTCTCTATAATTTTCACTAAAGTCATTGATTTCATTATCATTAATTCCCAGACACTAATTGTTGAATTTACACATTCTGGCATCAAATCATACTACATATGGTGATTTGCTGCTTTTTTGAATCAGTGCAATACGCCAGTACTCTCTGAGTACAGAAAATAAACAATGAGTTTAACTAAGATAAGATGGCAATGTTGATCAGTACCATGGCAAATATCACTGAATTGAAAGTTGAAAAATACAACCCAATGTGTCACTGGCATGTGACCCCGCATACCCACATGTGCCTTTTTACACCTCTTTCTGATGTTATTGGGCTAATTTTCTCAAGATAAAATTAAGGGCCATGTACACATGTGGGCTGTGTACCATGTAACCCACTATTCGTACGCGTGATTCAGATTTGTTGAGTATATTTGTTGATTCATAAGGTTCCCTAACTTTATCAAACATGGGGACTCTTCGTTCGTGTTAGAAACTTAAGTTCCCATGGACAAAATAGATTCCTGACAAGCATGTCTGCGTCTATCTTGAGTGCACTGTCTCCCTAAGTGCTATTTGATGACATGTGCCTATCACTTTTAATCTTAACATCTGGTTAGTTCGAACAACAACTAGTGTGACATGTTGGTATCCAAATCTCAAGCATTGAGCGAATAGATCAGGAGTATAGCCGACGGGAGCACAGGAATATTTCCTTTTGTGGGATGTATATGATCTGTTCTTTTAACACGCACATTTGCTTCTATATAGGATCTGTTCATCTTCAGCAGGGTACGCTTTTCCATTGCTCTTGCGGGATGTATTCCTGGAGGCCTAGCACTGTTTGATCTGTTCTCCAAGGCAGATACTGCCTTGCTGTCCTCCAAGACTGATGATAAAGTGTTAGATCTTATAATAGATGGTCACATACTGTTGAAGGTAGAGGGTCTCAGTTCACAACTGATGCTCGGACATTGATTTCTTCTTTCTTTTTACGAGTCTTAACTTTGTTCGCATTTCTAGATATCAACTATCATCGGTGCGCTATTCAGGCTGCTTGATATGATGTTCATAACTATTGCTGTGATTGGAGATGTTGCCAATTACCTACAGGGAAAACTACAGGAGTTTTTCAATTGATACATGTTGGTGTTATGTGGCTGCTAGGGTTTGGGAGGGAGAGAGGGCCGGTCGGGGGCTTTGCCCACGGCCGGTGGCAAGAGGGAAGGGATTTTCTTCTTAATTCTTGCTTGATTAGATCGATACATCTCCTCTCCGTATATAGAGAGGTTTACTTGACTCCCAAGCAAGGCTTACTTGACCCCTAAACAAACCCTAAGACTAATGGGCCCAGGCCCATGATGTACTCTAACACTACACCCCACCTGGACATGCAGCTCGTCCTCGAGCTGCAACCTAACGACGATTCGACCCCACACAAACCTAACGCCTAAAAAACAAGACTTTTACATCTCGGCCTATTGTATTGACCTGAAATAAGCTAACCCGAATGAGACTCCGACTCTTTATTTTTGACTCCGAACGATAAGGCAAGAATCCTCCGTGCGCCGAACTTGTGCGTTTACAGCCCCCTGGATCCCAAGGACACCATCGGGACCAAGGGAGCCCTCGCGGCGGCCGGCGGCGGAATGCAGTGGTGCTACGCGGTGCGCTCCTGTCGGTGACACCATGTCTTCTCCCCGCCGGCTGACTGTCGATGTCGCAGACTTGGAGGTCGCTGCCCGCGGGAAAAACAGCATGTCCGTCGCCCGTGGGACGAACCGCACGCCCAAGATCCCCGACGCAGCGGACGAGATCGAGGTTCGTTGCGCAATGATGCGCAACTTGGAGGAGCTGCAACTGCAGATCACGCATCTCCCGCACACGCCGACGCGCTAGGAGGCCGCGCGCAGCAGCCTGCAGCCTCACCACCGCCGACACGTGGCGGATAGCGATCCAAGCCGGAAGCGGTGACGGCGACGGAGGGAAACAAACCTGGTGGCAGGGCATCTCGGGCGGTGTCGATGTAGAGCCCGGGGCCAAGGTCGCTCCCACACCGCCGAAAGGCAGGGACGGCGTCGGTGGTGGCAGCAGCCGCTGCTGCGGTGTTGGTGGCGACGGCAGCAGCTGCTGCTGTTGCAGCTGCCCACCGAACGACAAGGACAACATCGGTGAGGACAGCAGCTGCAACGGCGTTGGTGGCGGCGGCAGCTGCTGCTGTTGCTGCAGCATCCCGGTGGGGAAAAAGGCGGCCGGCTGCTGGAGAAGAGGGACCCCCGGCGCCGAGGTAGGGCCCGGCCCGGAGATGGTGGACAGCGGCAGCGGGGACTGCATGTAATATCCCAGGTTTAGAGACGATCGAGGGGTAGATTTTAGAAAGGGATGTGCATTGCATAGCAAATTCTGGGGAAATTTCGCGCTTTTAAACAAAAACTGCATCGAAGGGGGACAAGTTTCTCTCTCGACACCT
>NW_025901332.1:0-32296 GCF_022539505.1 Lolium rigidum
GGTGATAGGGCAAAGGTGGCCGATCTTTCGATGAGAGTATGATAGCGTCGATTTGTTGGTGGAGTTCGTGCTTGACGATCCGACTACACGTGCAAAGCTCGTGCGCCAATGCAATCGCTAGGACAATCTCCGGGAGTTACCGATCTTGCGGATGCACGATCAGCCCGACCGACGAGGGTCTTAATTCCTACCCGAAATCGAGAACAAGTAAGAACTAATATTGCAATCAGAATATTGCGGATGAAAGATGAAAGCTTTATTGAATAAGGTGGGATTCCGAATAGTCGGTCTTGTTCTGGGCGTTGGCCTCAAAAGAAGTACACGAGAGTTGCAACGATGGCTAACTTTTAATCTAATCAAAATCCGAGTCTAAACGTGACGGCTATGGGGGTATTTAAAGGAGGAAAAGGTGGGGTTTCGGCCAACCATACGTATTGTGGTCGAACCAAACCCTAGAAGGCCTTTCCCCCTTCAATACGGACTCTAAAAAGTGGCTGACTTAAATCCTGCGAAAATGACATGGGCCTGGCCCAAAACTAAAGGTGACGCAGCACCATAACATGCTATGGACGAAATTATGAAGTGGGAAACTCTATATTTCGTCCATGTCTTCATCTCTTCTTATGGTGGCTTCAAAGTTCTGAAATCTCCACTTGCGGCGTCATCTTCAATCCTCAAACGCTTGCTGCCATCTCCTCCATGCGTGATCATGCTCCAATGCTTGTCCTCCTCATCCATGCTTGGTCCATCATTCCTAAGAGTAACAAACATATCTGATTTAGGCAGCATCATATTCTCATGTATGTGAGGAATTGTTCCAAGAAACGAAAGTACCTGATAGTTAAGTTGTTTGGCACGAGCTCGAGTGATTGGTCCTTGTATTTGTGTGGCTGTAGGTACAGCGGTTGTATCAAGAGATGGGATGTCCTCATCAGTTGGGGAACAATAGTTTTGCTTAGCAAACAACTATGAACTAGGGTTTATCTTAAACGTGGTCTAAAGCAGCTAGGGGGCGTCCTGGGCACTTATATAGGTGTCCGAGACGAGTTCTGGTCGAAAAGATACAAGAATAACCGACCCAGAATAGATCTGGTCGAGACAGACTCGGACGAATCCGGTCTGGAATCCGGTCAACCGGGCCAGGGACCGGGTCGGCCGGTCTGGCGTCCGGTCAACCGGGCGGCAACCAGAAACTTCGCAACTTTCTGGTTTTTGCCCGGTACGATAAATCTCATTCGGTTGGCGGCCGGTTGGCGACCGGTCGACCGGGCCAGGGACCGGGCTGGCCGGTCGCAGTGGCCGGTCTGACCGGGTTCTGGACCGGCCTGGACGTCGTCTTCTCCTCTCGCGCATGCCTCCCGCTCCTCCCTCGCGCGACCATGAGATATCTTCTTGTCCAGCTCCATGTCCAGCTTCACGGCCATCTTGACGTCCGTCTTCATGTCCAACTGCTCCTCTACTCCTCGTGCGACAGCTCGTCTCCTCTTGATACCTGATGATACATAAGTAATAGGACTTAGGCAGTATAAAATTCTCATCAATCAAAGTACCGTTTAGAAACAAGTTCACCTGTTGTTTAAGTAGCTTCGCACGAGCCCTTGTAACAAGTTCACCTGATGATACACAAGTTCACAACAGGTTCATCTTCATTTATCAATGACGGAGGTAGTGGTGAAGTAGGGATGTCCTCATCAGTATTTCTCTCATCCAGTGTGTATATTAATCCTCTGGTAAAGACTCGGGTTACACATGCACGCATGCTAGCTAGGTTGGGACTGGATCTAATGTGTGCAGTAATAATCGTTCAAATATGATATTGGTCAATCCACGGCCGATGATCACATATGAGGACACCGAGCATGCATGTCTGGCTTGTGGACTCTTTAGGCCGACGCTGATTTTTTTTGTTTGCTTGGTCAATCTGTACTAGTGTTGACGTCAGAAACCCCCTGGCGGGCAGAGACGGTCAACACGGTAGAGCCGGGAACAACTAGGGCTGCGGCTGGCCCCAGTCCCTCAGAGCGACGGCACGCAAAGCCTCCTGGTCGCACGTCCGATGTTTATCACAAGGGCGTGCCACCCGACCTATACCCGGTCGGGAAGGTGTGGATGATGCCTCGCTTAGTTTCTCGCATGGCATACACGTAAACATTAAATACGAGCCTCGATCGGCTCTCAGGTTATCCTGTGAATCGGCTCAAAGAGCCGATCCACCCATGATTCGGACGAGGTGTCCGAATATATGGTGGTCCTGCTTGATCAAGATAAAGCTGATTAGATCTACGACGATTTAGGGTTTTCACCGCATAATCGGATCATCCTACTCACGATTGGGCCTCGCGCTCGCGCACGGTGACCGTAAGCCGATCCTAGACAGGGCCTAAAAACCAACACGAGGTTGATCCCGGAACATCCTTTCTAGGGCTAGCAAACGCCACCCTACACGCCGCCTGGATCCTCCAACCCTTTGTAAGGCCTAACTATTGCGGATGTTAAATTAATCCTTGATGAAACAAGGAGCAACCGTAACGGATCGGATCTACTAAACCATGATCAAGCGGGGTGCCGCCCCTACACCTAAGATAGGTGTAAGGGCGGCTAGATGTGCAAGGGTCGCATAACGAAGGCATGTAATTCGAGGAACAATGCTAACGCTAACACATCTAAGATAACTACGTTGCTCGCCATCAAAAAGGCTTCAGTACGAGCAACGCATGAACAACGTGGGCAGGCTTGTGCTGCCTAGATCGCAAGATGCGATCTAGGCAGCATGGTGCTTACCGGTAGAAACCCTCAAGACGAAGGAGTTGGCGATGCGCCGAGATTTGTTTGTGGTTGAACGTTGGTTGTTGTTTATTCCATAAACCCTAGATACATATTTATAGTCCAGCGGACTTTCTAATGTGGGCGTGCACCAAACCGTGCACGAGTAAGATTCTAACTTCTAAACTAAGATGCGATCTAATATGTTACAAATACATGGGCAAACAAGCCCAACTTGGTATAAAAGGCCGATTCACGTATTTCTTCTATATATATATATATATTCTTCAAGTCCATCTTGATCGCGGCCCACCTCTGACTCGGTCAAATTCTGGTGATAACACATGCCCCCCTGGTTTTGGAAATGACATTTCCAAAATCATTATGCTCTTCTTTCGTCGGGTCATGTCGTGGCAGAGCAGAACTGCCGCAGAATCTTTCATCATTACGCCTCGCCTCCTGGGCTTCTCTGTATGAATTGACAATTTCAGCATCACATGATGCGACCTAAGGCCACGTGGGTTGCCCGATCTCACGAATTGACCGAGGGAAATGCGGGGGAGAGGAAGAACACGAAGAACACGGCGAAGAACGCGATGAACACACGCAAACACACACCAACCCGATACAATTCCGGTTTACTCCCGATAGCCCGAACCACTATCCCGATAGAATCTCTCAAGGGAGAGACACGCGGTAGAATCCCCGAGAGGAAGACCGGTATACGATCGGTGGAATCACACGAGTGAGAGACCGGTGGTAGAATCACAAGTGTGAGAGACTAATCATATAAGGAGTGCCTTGTACAATAGATTATGGATAATCTAAGGAGGGGGTTTCCCTAATCCCAAAGGGATGGTGGAGGCATGAGCCTAGGTTCTCTCAAGTTCAACTCTAACCTAATGAAGGGGGAGGTGGGAGCCTATATATAGGGAGCCACTAAGGACGGGTAGTTTAGGCATACAAAGAGCATAGTGGGATGGTTCAGCTTATGGGCTTCATAGTGGGGACGGCAGTGTCGGCGTAGGCATGGCGACAGTGCCGTCTTCCTCCGGCGTCGAGCAGGGTGGCAGTGCCGGCCACTCCGTGGTGGTAGTGTCGGCCTTCCTAGACGTGTCTCCTTCTTCCGTCTCCTCTTCCATGCTTCCGTGACGTCGGACTTGAGCGTAGTTCTTGATGATGACCATGATGCGGATAAGACCGAAGGTCGGGCTGCATCATCTCCCCCCACTTGAAAAAGAGTCGCCCTCGACGATGAGTCTTCATGAATGTGTAGAGGAGGTAGATGAAACCAACGCTTGAATGTCCCTTCACTTGTCAAGAGCCCTATCAATAGCACAAGAAAAGCAAAGGAGCAATCAAAGCGTAGCCAAAGTTCAATGGATTTAGCAAGAGAGCTCAAGTAGAAGGAGGTCACCTTAGCAAGATGCCGGTGTGTTCTCATCGAGAGATCTTGTGTAGTAGATGTGTGGGGTTGAACCCATTCATTAACGCTCATCCACAAGTCGCGTGTACCTTCACACAACAAAGACCAAGCAAAGTATGTGTGTGCGTGATAGAGGAGCATATCATCAACGACATGTCCATTTATGTTCACAACACCGTTAGCACAACACAAATATATCAAGAATAATGCATATGCAAGGTCAATGTGTAAAAACTTCATTTCAACATCTTCCAAATGCGGAAACACAAAAACTCCAAATTGTGAGACGACTATGATGTCCATCTCATGTAGAAACTCATGTGCATTATTGCACTCAAGGAATCGGAATGAGAAATTGTTCAACATCCTTGAAGCAACAAGAGGAGAATTTGGCAAAAACACATAAGGGAGAGTGTTCAAAATATCATCAACATGTGTGCACACAAACCATTGGAAAGAGAAATTGGTCCGCATATTTGTGGCAACACCAATGGTAAGAATCACATCATCATGCTTGCAAAAGAACCATAAGAAAGATAAATTGTTCGGCATGTTCAATGCAAAGCATGGGAAAGGTATTAGAGCCGGGTTCGATCTTGTACTTACTTGTATTATGCTCTCAAGAGCTCGTTTGGTCAACTCGTGCTCAATCGAGGTTGACATTGGCATTCTTGTACCTACACACACAATAGGCAAAGCAAAGAACGTGTGTGCATGGTATATGAACACATCATCCATCATGATGGTCCATTTCTTTTGCACATCACCATTAGCATTAAGCAATTTACCATAGTAGATGTGGTGAATATGCGGAGTAAACATGGGAACATGCTCAACATGGATATATGCAGAGTCTCCAAAATGTGAGAGAGCTATGGGGGCAATCTCATTTACAAGCATATTAACATTATGGCAAACCAAGCATTGGAAAGAGAAAGTATTCAACATTTTGGTTGCACTAATGGGAGAATATTGCAAGCATGTAGCACAAAACATGTTCAAGTTTGTATCATAGCATGGCATGGTCAAATTGTCACAAGCAACTATTTCCACATGATCAACAATGGTGGTATCACAAGTATCACAAGGGAAAGTGAAAGAAGCATACGACATATCAATAGGATCATCCAACTCATGCAAGCACTCACAAATCATCATGTCCACTAGTGGGATCATGGCATCATCAACACCCATATAGGTACCTTTGTAGTCCCACTCATATGAGGTAGGTGTTGTGGAAGAGGTAGTCTCGATGTGGCCTCCATGTTCATCTTCAAGCAATAAGCATGGTGTGATATCATCATCGTCATGCACCAGGTACATCTTCTCCATGATCGGCGTCTCGTCATCCATGGGACCTAATAAGACACAAGGAAACACACTATAGGTAGAGGGTAAGTTGTTAGAATTCGAAATGGCCTCACATGACCTATCAACTACCACTCTCATCTCACTTGGTGTATCACTCATGCTCTCGAAGTGGAGGCACTCATCAAGCTCACATATAGTGGAGTCGCTCATCTCACATATAGTGGAGTCGCTCATCTCACATATAGTGGAGTCCCTCATCTCCATGGCAATGGCGTCGTCGATGTCCGAGAAACCTAGCAAAGAGGAAGACAACACAAGAGGAGTAGAGGTTAAGTTGTTAGAAATCGAAACATCCTCACTCGACTCATGGTGTGTATCACTCTTGCTCTCAAGGTGTTTGAAGTAGGATTTGCACTCGGCTTTGTCTTGGAGGGTCATTTTGGCCTCTCGAGCATCTAGCTCGGCGAAGTATGCTCTCATCTCGGCTTGCTCTTGTGGGGTCATCATGTATATCTCACTAGGATAGGTGTATATGTATGGTGGAAGGAAAACTACACAAGTATCCCACCTTTCAAGAAAGTATCGGAAAAATGGTTCAAGTCAAGAGCAAAGTCGAAATGTATCGGGGTTACTCACACACACACTCAAAGCACACGCAAAAGGCTAAGAACTCTATATGTGGTGGGTAAGGGGTGGATAGCAAACGAAAAAGATCAACGGAAAAGTCTATTGTCAAATGTGGGTAAGATCCAAAGTCAAATGTCAAAAGTGGTGATCTATGTCAAGGAAACACGGAAACACACACAAGGGAGAACAATGGGGTTAGCGCGACCAAGGAAGTGAGCAAGTGACAAAGATGGTCCTAACGAAGACTATATGCTCGATGTCACGCCAACACAAGAGAGACGGTAGCTCGGTTGCATAAGAGGGAAGCAACAAGATTTGCACAAATGCCACTCTTCTCTTTTCTCTCTTAGTGCGCACAAGCTTTGCACTTCTCGGTATCGGTGGACATGCACTCTTTTCTATTTTTTTTTCTCTCTTTTTTTTTCACTTTTTTTTTCTATGCTTAGAAGCTTTATTTTTCTCTATGTATATGTCGCACTTTTCTTCTTTTGTGTATCTTTCTCACCGAGCTTGCTTCGGAGCTTCGCTCAACACAACACACACACACCCTCTCACGGTCGTGACACTTGTGCAATGCTTCGCAACGCTCGGAAAGCCACTCTCAATGGGATAGATACACAAAGAAAGAAACGGGGCTACAAGGGGTGAGGGGTGGCAAGTTATACCTATTGACGTTAGGCGGTGTCAAGCACACGAACTTGCGATGGCGAATTGGTGGTGTCGATGACGATGGCGAAGTTGCGCCGGAATCCGGGGTGCCAACGGTGTCGTCGCGGTGTTGATGTAGGCGCGGAAGCAAAATAGACAACCGATGCACTCCAAAACGGAAACCGAGCAAATTATGTCAATGCCCGAAAAGTTGGGTCGAAACGAGCGGTCAAAAAATATGTTCCAAAAATCTCGGAAAAGGTGTCAAAATTAGAGTCACGATGTTGTGAGATGGCTGTAAAAGTTTGGGATCAAACGGGCTCCGAAAAGTTGTCAAAATTTGGGGCAAAAAATGGAGTCAAAATCGGACGAAACTGATCCAGAACCCGGTCAACCGGATTCCTGGCCGGACCATCCGGTTGCCGGCCGGTCTCGCTCCGGTCCGAGCATTTTTTTCCGGTGTGGCGCCCGGTTTGAGTCCGGTTGACCGGCCAGGCGCGTGCGGGTGTGAGCAGCTGAGCAGAGGAGTGCTGAAACGCGTGGAGCTGAATGGCCGATTCCGAGCGAGCAGGCAAGGCCAGAAGCGGGCGCGCGCGTGGAGTGCGGGTGAGGCCGGCCAGCCTGGGAGCAAGGCGCGTGCGCGGCTGGTGCGGCTCGAGCGGGAGCGGGCGGTGCTGTTGGCCCAGGGGCGGTTGGGCGCGGCCAGGGAGAGGCGCTCGCGGGGCTGGATCGGCTCGGCCGAGTGGCTTGGGCGTTGTGGTGTGCTGGGCTTGCGCTGGTGGTCGGCCAAGGAGGAGCTGGGCGAAGGTGGGCGCTGCGCGCGGGGGATGGAGGCGGCTTGGGGGCACTGCGGGCTAGGCTGGCGCAGCGCGGGCGAGGGCAGGCCGGCAGGGTGCTGTGCGGCGGCCGTTGGGTGGCTTGGGGCGGCGCAGTAGTGGCTAGCGGAGCCAGGGGAGGCGCAGCACGTGGTGGACGGTGGTTCCCGGCGGGAGTTGGGGTCAACGCGGAGACGAGCCAGGGAAGAGTTGGGGCGGAGCAGGTGGGATCGAACCAGGCGGGAGTTGGACGGCAGCGAGGTGGGGCCAAGGGCGTGCGGAGGATGGGGATTGGTCGGGATGACCAAGAACACGGATGAACTGCTCGTCTGTTTTGCACGAAAATGAACCGAAACTCTTCAAATTCGAGCAGAAATTGATGGAATTAGAAGCTGAAAATTGGAGGAGGTGTAGATCAACACTAGAGACACCAGATCCGTGGATCAAAACCACAAAAAACGCAACAAATTCGGAGATCAATTTTCGAGCTATTTTTTGGGGCAATTTTTTGGGAAAATTTTTGGGCGAAATTGGAGAGATTCGAGGGTCAAATTCGTGGCAACCTTTGCTCTGATACCATATGATGCGACCTAAGGCCACGTGGGTTGCCCGATCTCACGAATTGACCGAGGGAAATGCGGGGGAGAGGAAGAACACGAAGAACACGGCGAAGAACGCGATGAACACACGCAAACACACACCAACCCGATACAATTCCGGTTTACTCCCGATAGCCCGAACCACTATCCCGATAGAATCTCTCAAGGGAGAGACACGCGGTAGAATCCCCGAGAGGAAGACCGGTATACGATCGGTGGAATCACACGAGTGAGAGACCGGTGGTAGAATCACAAGTGTGAGAGACTAATCATATAAGGAGTGCCTTGTACAATAGATTATGGATAATCTAAGGAGGGGGTTCCCTAATCCCAAAGGGATGGTGGAGGCATGAGCCTAGGTTCTCTCAAGTTCAACTCTAACCTAGTGAAGGGGGAGTGGGAGCCTATATATAGGGAGCCACTAAGGAGGGGTAGTTTAGGCATACAAAGAGCATAGTGGGATGGTTCAGCTTATGGGCTTCATAGTGGGGACGGCGGTGTCGGCGTAGGCATGGCGACAGTGCGCGTCTTCCTCCGGCGTCGAGCAGGGTGGCGGTGCCGGCCACTCCGTGGTGGTAGTGTCGGCCTTCCTAGACGTGTCTCCTTCTTCCGTCTCCTCTTCCATGCTTCCGTGACGTCGGACTTGAGCGTAGTTCTTGATGATGACCATGATGCGGATAAGACCGAAGGTCGGGCTGCATCATCACACCCTCGAGAAACGTCATGGCATTAAATCTCCACTTCACTCTCTTTATTTATCTTTGCCAAACGGTTCACCGCTCCATCCCCTTGCTCTGCTCTGTTCACCAAACCAAAAAAAACCCTCTCCCCCTGCAGCCATGTCTTCCTCTTCCTCCTCCGCTGCAAGCCTCTCTCTCCACTCGTCGCCGAAGAACAAGGAAGAGGACGATCCCCGCTCCGGGGCGAACCCCATCTCCTCTGACAAGGAGAAGAAAGAAGAAGAAACGGAGAGGACCAAGGCCTCCCCCTCCGCCAGGCTTCCGCCGAGGAAGCGCTCCCGCATGTGGGCGGACAGCGAGGACGACGATGACGACGAGGAAGAAGAAGATGAGGAGGAGGAAGATGATTCCTCCTCCTCCGCTGGATATCCTCCAACGAAGCGCTTCCGCAGCTGGGCGGATAGCGAGGATGATGATGATGACGAGGAGGAGGAGGAAGCTCCAGCCGACGGCTGGGGCAGCAGCGGCGAGGAGCTTCCTGGGAGCAGCGCCGACGACCTCGACGACGGCGATGATGAGGATAGTGACCACTAGTAGAGTAGGCCCAGCAATAGCAGTGCACTAGGCACCAGATCCCTCTTTTGAGAGCCATCGGCTCTTCTT
Source organism: Lolium rigidum (assembly GCF_022539505.1). Taxonomy (NCBI): domain Eukaryota; kingdom Viridiplantae; phylum Streptophyta; class Magnoliopsida; order Poales; family Poaceae; genus Lolium; species Lolium rigidum. The sequence goes on from NW_025901332.1 coordinate 9,533, forward strand.
GTAAAGCCGCTCCTTTGAATTAATGAGAATTGTTCTCTCAATTTCTCCTTCCATTAATCCAATTTCCCTCCTTCCGCTTGCCGCACCAAGACCGATATCAACGAATCGGGTTATCATTTTTTTTTCTTGACCGTGGTATTTTGCAGTCCCGCAGCCGATGACTGTTCATCGGCCAATTTGAGAAACCAGTCTCCTTCCTTTTCTTGCAGCACCAGCACGGTCCAACCCTCGTACAAGACGACGGCTTTTCCTTCCCAGCTCCTCCCTGAGAAGATCATGATGCAGTGACAGCCGAGGTAACTCCAATCGGCTCTCAAAAACGGAGCACCTCCCAAGTTAGTGGCCCTCCGAGCCTTAGTCAAGGCGAGAAAGGTAGCGCAATAGCCAATCAGGTCGCCATTGACCTCACGCCACAATGCAGAGCCAGCCGATTCCAACAAAATCGGCTCCCCAGAGCAGAGAACCTTCAGGGTGAGCTGCCCCCCGAGCTTTAATCAAGGCGAATCAGCCACATGTGCCGACATTAGCCTCAAATCATGACGTAGCCCCAAAGCAGAGAACCTTCAGGGTGAGCTGCCCCCCGAGCTTCTTCAATCTACTTCTTGCGCCTTGCAGGTCAGATCAGTTCCTTCCTTACCCTGATTTGCACGTCCAGGCTGCTCTTGGCATTGTTCTTGAAGAGAGGATCCGAGCCCTTAAACTACTCCATTGAGGAGTTCTTCCATTAAAATCTCCCTTCGTGCTCCATTGACCCTCTGAACGTACCAGTTATTCCTCTTGAGTCGATGGCCATGCATCGGCTTTCATATCCTTAAGTCGATGTCTGCTGCATCGGCTGTGCTCGAAAGTTTTCGAATTTTTGGATTTTTTTTTTTACGGCCGACTTATGCATCGGCCCCCACACTCCAATACCCATCACCAAAGGATGAGATACTTCTACTGCATATCCTCGTGTTTTATCCACCTGGGTGCCCCCCCGAGCCGATTCTGTCAAGAGAATTGATGGTATCGGCTCTGTTGGATAACATGTTGAACCCGAGCGAGAATGGATGGTGAGGATAATTTTGGCCGATTGCTGGAATCGGCCTCCATGTTGCTTGTTCGATGAAGGTTTTGTAATGTCCCTTCATAAAAATTTTGGGGGCCGATCACAAGGATCAGCCTCGCCACGTTTGCTTATTGACGGTGCTCTTGCTACTCGCTCAGGCCGGTAGATAAAACCAGCCCAATCTCTGACTTTATCATGTTGGTGCGCTTGCTGTCGTCCACCTTGAGTGCATCGTGTAACCGTGGAGCACTAAGCTTCATCGGAAGAACGAGCACCATGTTTGTGCCAGCCGATGTTTCATCATCGGCTTTCCTTTGCTTGGGGCGCCACTCCATTTTCCGTGGACGACCCACTTCATCCGAGGGCTCGCTGAATCTTCGCGGCGGATCAGGCCTTGCCTTCCTCGGTGTATGCAAGTATAACCTCTCGGCTTCCTCCGGGCCGCGCAATCGCCGAACCCTGCGTTTCTGAGAACGGCTGAGTCCATCAGGGCACCACCTTGGCCGGTGGTACCTGTCTTCTTCTTCTTCTTGTCCCTCGTTTTCTGAATCCTCGAGATCTTCCCATCGAGGGGACTCAACGCGTTTGCTTTGTGGCGGGAGAGGCCCTAAGCGCTCGAACACGGACACGTTGGCTGCCTCCTTCTTCTTCCGGTTGCATTCGGGCAATTGCCGATTGTTGGCAATCGGCTCATTCCTCGAATCCCAGCGGTGCTCGAAGAAGGGACAATCCCGGTGCTCGTCCTCGTCGTCTCGCTCCCTTGCCTTTTCCTTGGCACAACGCTCGTGCTCCTCCTCATCGCGATTATGCCGACGATGTCTTCTGGCTTCTCTAGCCAGACGATCTCTTTCATCATCATCGCTGGACCGTCGGCGTTGGTCGTACTGACTCATATACTTGTTGAGGAGGTGATCAGAGAGAGGTCGCTGATATCTTATGTTCTTCACTTCTCCCTCTGTTACGTAGCGCTTGCCATCTTGGCGGAGCCGATCGCGTGGAGCGGCTTCCTCTGTATCTTTGCTATGAGAGCAGCTGGCCCTCATCCCCATCCTTGCCGGCGTGGTGTCCGGATCCTACCATGTTGATGCTTCGAACGAAGACCACTGGCTGGCAACCTTCATGGTAAGAATACTCCACCATGTTAATGGCGGGGAAGGGGTGTGTGTCGACCTTCATGGCGTACTGGTTGAAAATTAGCCGTCCGTTTTCTATCGCCATTTGGATCTGCTGCCGCCACACCCTGCAGTCGTTGGTGGTGTGGGTGAACGTGTTATGCCACTTGCAGTATGGCTTTCCGTTCAGCTCTTGCACCGTGGGGAACTTGTGGCCTTCGGGTACCTTTATATGCTTCTCCGTGAGTAAGAGATCAAAAATGCTGCTCCGTCTTGGTCACGTTGAAGTCGAACCCTTTTGGAGGGCCTTGTGGCTTCACCCATTTGCGAGGTCACGGGGCCCGTCGCTCGAGTCCATTCAGCCACTGCTATCTCTCGATCTCCCGCAGCACCTTCATCCTCGTCCGCCTCAACCAGGGTCACCGCACGCTTGAATTTGTCTGGTAAACATCCGGGTGGCGCTTGCTCATATGTCGACGGCTTACGCACCATGTGCGCCAATGAAGGGTAGTCCGCTTAGGAGGCCACGTCCTTAATCGATGATGAGAGACCCACCACCGCCAACTCGATCGCTTCTTTTTCACTTATATGAGCCGAAAAGCATCGGTTCCTAATGGTCCTGAAGCGGCTGGACGTATTCGACACTTGTCTCCCCGCGCCTCGTCGTACTTGCGCTAGATCGGCAATACCAACATCGGAAGCCTCGAGTGATACTGCTCATGGAACTGTTCTTCCAAGCTGCTTCCAAGTCCGAATGGAGTTCGGTGGCAGCGATGTGTACCACCCGAAAGCCGATCCTGTGAGGGACTGTGCGAAGAACCTCACACGCAACTCGTCCGATGCTGAGATCGTGCCCAGCTGTGCCAAATATCGGCTCACATGCTCGATGGAGCTGGAACCATCTGATCCACTAAACTTTGTGAAGTCCGGGAGCCGATATTTGGGTGGTAGCGGGATCAGTTCGTAGTCGTTGGGGTACGGCTTGGTGTAGCCGAACGTCTTCCTTTTCGGCATCATACCAAACTGATCTTTCAGGATTGCACAAATCTGATCCGCTGTGATGGCTGAAGGTGTCGAACCCTGAAGATTCGCCGAGGTGGCATACTTAACCAGCCATGCTTGCTTTTCCGGTTCTGAGCCAACTGCAGGAGCTGGGCTCTGGAGGTTTGTCGGAGTGGCGTACTTAGCTAGCCACGATTGCTTCTCGAGATCGGCTCCCGACGTTCCTCCTGCCGTTCCGGAGGCCCCCGATGTTGCGGCCTGGTTCGAGAGTGCCCGAGTGTTGCGGTCCGGTACGTACGCGCACGCGTATCCGTGCGGGATCTCCTTGGGTGCCTCGGGTAGGAATTGGTAGTCACTAGGATCACCACCAATCTTGTAGACGACGTATGCCGATGAGTTCGGCGAGTTCCGGTCCTGCCCATGCGAACGGTCTGGGGCTGGAGCGGCATCTCTCCCTTGAAAGTCCCCGAGCTGGTCCCGATGGAGAATACCGGTGGCTCATGATTTCCTGGACGACGCGCGGAGCGACACGCTCCAAAGTGTTCACCGGGCTCTCGAGTGGCGGTGCGGCGAATGAGCCACCATGTAGTTGATCTCCTGCCGCAGCGACCCGGTGCGTTCTTCGACGGGGCGGACGGGTCCACTCCATCGAGTGCGCCTTCGAGTGTGAAACCCTTCCACCCGACGCCATGGGAGCGGGATCGGTGGAAAGAGCCGATGAGTTCGGCTCGAGGACTGCCTTGATTTCGTCATGCTTCTTCTTGAGCTCATCGGGCGAGATCCTCGTACTTGACCGGAGTGCTTTCCGCCATCTCGGATGTAGATGGCGATGTCGTGGACGTCGAAGGTCGTCCCACCGGTCGTGCCAGAATGTGTTGACGTCAGAAACCCCCTGGCGGGCAGAGACGGTCAACACGGTAGAGCCGGGAACAACTAGGGCTGCGGCTGGCCCCAGTCCCTCAGAGCGACGGCCCGCAAAGCCTCCTGGTCGCACGTCCGATGTTTATCACAAGGGCGTGCCACCTGACCTATACCCGGTCGGAAGGTGTGGATGATGCCTCGCTTAGTTTCCTGCATGGCATACACGTAAACATTAAATACGAGCCTCGATCGGCTCTCGGGTTATCCGTGAATCGGCTCAAAGAGCCGATCCACCCATGATTCGGACGAGGTGTCCGAATATATGGTGGTCCTGCTTGATCAAGATAAAGCTGATTAGATCTACGACGATTTAGGGTTTTCACCGCATAATCGGATCATCCTACTCACGATTGGGCCTCGCGCTCGCGCACGGTGACCGTAAGCCGATCCTAGACAGGGCCTAAAAACCAACACGAGGTTGATCCCCGGAACATCCTTTCTAGGGCTAGCAAACGCCACCCTACACGCCGCTGGATCCTCCAACCCTTTGTAAGGCCTAACTATTGCGGATGTTAAATTAATCCTTGATGAAACAAGGAGCAACCGTAACGGATCGGATCTACTAAACCATGATCAAGCGGGGTGCCGCCCCTACACCTAAGATAGGTGTAAGGGCGGCTAGATGTGCAAGGGTCGCATAACGAAGGCATGTAATTCGAGGAACAATGCTAACCCTAACACATCTAAGATAACTACGTTGCTCGCCATCAAAAAGGCTTCAGTACGAGCAACGCATGAACAACGTGGGCGAGGCTTGTCTTTGCCTAGATCGCAAGATGCGATCTAGGCGGCATGGTGCTTACCGGTAGAAACCCTCGAGACGAAGGAGTTGGCGATGCGCCGAGATTTGTTTGTGGTTGAACGTTGGTTGTTGTTTATTCCATAAACCCTAGATACATATTTATAGTCCAGCGGACTTTCTAATGTGGGCGTGCACCAAACCGTGCACGAGTAAGATTCTAACTTCTAAACTAAGATGCGATCTAATATGTTACAAATACATGGGCAAACAAGCCCAACTTGGTATAAAAGGCCGATTCACGTATTTCTTCTATATATATATATTCTTCAAGTCCATCTTGATCGCGGCCCACCTCTGACTCGGTCAAATTCTGGTGATAACAACTAGCGGATGATGAACTGCAGATGCATTACTCTGATGCTAGACATAGCCAGCAAGCATGCATGGCTCATGCTAGCTTGATTTCTATTCTCATAGCTACTATTTATATCGATTTGGCTTCTGCGATACAATGATAAACTATGCTGAATAATTTGATGATACAAGGTTGTACATATCAGCCTAGCTAGATTCAGAAGCTTATTGTTCAAACTGTGTGTTTGATAAGAACAATGATCCGCTGAGTTTGCTAGGTGCCTTTGATTATGCATTTGCTTGGAATTACGGTCAGAAGCTAGAGGCATTATCTAATTGAGGCCTCTTTTTTGCAGTGTTCAACAAGAAGCTCAAGCTTGGAGAGAGCTTATCATGGAAGGAGACATCTGTAGATCTAGCCCCAGTGTGCAAGGTGTTTAGGCGCATCGATGAGGAGAATACCGCTGACAACTTCTGCAAGGTACTATGTACATCGGAGTTAGAGGTGATTTCCATCCCCAGTCGTGTTCTACCCTGGTTTTACGGTGGGTGTCCAGAGTCCATCAACCTGAAGATGTCCACTGCATGCACCTGGATTGTGGACCTGAAACAACAAGATGGCAATGTTTTAATGGACGCAGGATGGCCAGAGTTTGTCAAAGCACATGACTTGAAGGTAGGATACTGATGACCCACAAGTATAGGGGATCGCAACAGTCTTCGCGGGAAGTAAAACCCAATTTATTGATTCGACACAAGGGGAGACAAAGAATACTTGAAAGCCTTAACAGCAGAGTTGTCAATTCAGTTGCACCTAGAAACGAGACTTGCTCGCAAGAGTTTATCGATAGTAACAGTTTTATCGCAGTAGCAGTGAGTGAAACAACGACAGAGTAACAAAGACAGCAGTAGTGATTATAGTAAACAGCGAGATTAAAATATCGTAGGCACGGGGATGATTGAACGGGCGTTGCATGGATGAGAGAAACTCATGTAACAATCAAAGCGGGGCATTTGCGAGATAATAATAAAACGGTATCCAAGTACTAATCAATCAATAGGCATGTGTTCCATATATAGTCGTACGTGCTCGCAATGAGAAACTTGCACAACATCTTTTGTCCTACCAGCCGGTGGCGGCCGGGCCTCTAGGGAAACTACTGGGAAATTAAGGTACTCCTTTTAATAGAGTACCGGAGCAAAGCATTAACACTCCGTGAACACATGTGATCCTCACATCACCGCCTTCCTCCGGTTGTCCCAATTTCGTCACTTTGGGGCCTTGGGTTCCGGACAGCAACATGTGTATACAACTTGCAGGTAAGATCATAAACAACGAATATCTTCATGAATCAATAACATGTTCGGATCTGAGATCATGGCACTCGGGCCCTAGTGACAAGCATTAAGCATAACAAGTTGCAACAATATCATAAAAGCACCAACAACGGATACTAGGCACTATGCCCTAACAATCTTATGACTATTACATGACCAATCTCATCCAATCCCTACCATCCCCTTCAGCCTACGAGCGGGGAATTACTCACACATGGATGGGGGAAACATGGCTGGTCGATGGAGAGGCGTCGGTGGTGATGATGGCGATGATCTCCTCCAATTCCCCGTCCCGGCGAGGTGCCAGAACGGAGTTTCTGGTCCCGAGACGGAGTTTCGCGATGGTGGCGGCGTACTGGATGGTTTCTGGCGACTTCGACTACCCCCGTGCGTTTTTAGGTCGAAGGCGTTAAGTAGTCAAAAGGAGGGCGTCGGGGGCCAGCCGAGGCGGCCACACAGTAGGGCGGCGCGCCCCCCTCCTGGGCCGTGCCGGCCTAGTGTGTGGGGGCCTTGGGCCCCCACCTAGCTTGCCCTTCTGGCTCCGTCAATATTCTGGGAAAATAGGACCTTTCGCATAAATTCCGAGGATTTTCCTGAAAGTTGGATTTATGCACAAAAACGAGACACCAGAGCAGTTCTGCTGAAAACGAGCGTTAGTCCGTGTTAGTTGCATCCAAAATACACAAATTAGAGGCAAAACAATAGCAAAAGTGTTCGGGAAAGTAGATACATTTTGGACGTATCAACTCCCCCAAGCTTAGCTTATTGCTTATCCTCAAGCAATTCAGTTAACAACTGAGTGCGATAAAAGAACTTTCACGAACACATTTGTTCATATGATGTAAATATTCTCATGATATGGCAAGTACTTAAGCAATTCATAATAAGGTACATGCAAATAAAGTCATCTAATAGCTATGTCAATCATGGAAAAGGTACCAACCGATTAATAATGAGCATCATGAATCATGTCTATAAGCAGGATTGCAATGTTCATAAAAGGATATGATAAAGTGGTATCTCGCTTGCCCGTATTTGTACAGCAAAACATAAATGCTCGGGCACCTTTGAAGTTCATGGAAAGAATGGAGGTAGAAGTTATCAAAGACAAAAGCATCAAAGTTATACCACAATTAATCACATTTTGGGACAAGCATATTATACTAAGAATGACAGTTGTGCTCTCAAGAAAGTTCTCAAAGAAAGGATGGAGACTCAATGTAAAAGTAAAAGATTGACCCTTCGCAGAGGGAAGCAGGGATTAACATGTGCTAGAGCTTTTCATTTTTCTAAAGACAGAAGTAAAATTGTTTTGTGAGGTGTTTGTTGTTGTCAACGAATTGTAATGGGTACTCTAACTACCTCATCAACCAGACTTTCAAGAGCGGCTCCCATGAAATTTTATTTTTGGGTGGCACTCCTTCCAACCTTGCTTTCACAAACCATGGCTAACCGAATCCTCGGGTGCACACTCAACAATCTCATACCATGAAGGAGTGCCTTTTTATTTTAGTTTTATTTAGATGACACTCCTCCCCGCCTTTTCTTTCTCAAGCCATGGCTAACCGAATCCTCGGGTGCCAACCAACAATCACATACCATGGAGGAGTGTCTATTTGTAAATTTATAAAGTTAATTAATTGGGGCTGGGAACCCCGTTGCCAGCTCTTTTTGCAAAATTATTGGATAAGCGGATGTGCCACTAGTCCATTGTGAAAGTCCGTCCGGAGTAAATGACAAGATTGTAAGATAAACACCACATACTTCCTCATGAGCTATAAACATAAACACAAATTGAGAAGCATTTTGAAGGTTTTAAAGGTAGCACATGAGAATTTACTTGGAATGGTTTGAAATGCCATGCATAGGTATTTATGGTGGACACTCTGGAATAACTTGGTTTTCAGGGGTTTGGAAGCACGAGCAGCGTTCCCGCTCGGTACAAGTGAAGGCTAGCAATAGACTGGGAAGCGACAATCAAGAGAGCAATAACTGTCATAATCATGCTTACGGCAAAATAAATTAATGGAGGCATAAAAGTGATACAAGAACTCTGAGGTGAAGCAAATCATCGAGGCTTAATTGACTTTTGTTCAGTCATATGCATGTGTGAGCATGTGCCAAGTTGATTCAAGTGGATTATTCAGAGGAGGATACCACAATGTCATATCTATCTATGAATAAAGCAATGCAAGCAAATATTTATGACATGCTACTCATATTAATAAATTGGAACTAAACATGAGAGACCATGAACTACTAGACTTTCTTAAATGACATATACCTCACACGAACCAACTAAGCACGCTCACATGGATGAGTATATGTACAAAAATGAAAACAAATAGAGTTCATACCAGCCTCTCACCACGATCGAGTTGTTGTAGATCGTCATTATTGCCTTTTCACTTGTGTAGCTTGAATAATATGGAATGAAAACCAAGCTCCAACCACCGAAGACTATTGAACTCCATAATGAACTTTACAAAACCAAAGAAGAAAAGCAAATATTTTTGGTGTTTTCGAATTAGAAACAAGAACAAAAGGAAACAAGCAAACAAAGCAAAATCTTTTTGGATTTTCTTATAGCAAACCAACGATAGCAAATAAAGCAAAATGAAAGCAAGAAACCAAGATAACAAATGGTAAAGAGAAACAACAGAAATATTTTTGGTCTTTTTGTGTTTTAGGAAAGAAACAAAGCAAAAACAAGAGAATGAAAACTAGAAGAAACACAGAAAACCAGGATGGCAGAAATCTGCCAAAACCTGACAGTAGTACAGAAATCGATTTTTACAAAAATCTTCCGTTGCTCAATTAGAAAAGCGTTCAACTAATGAAAGTTAGATAACAACCTGGGGAACATGCACAAAAATTTGCAACTCAAAATAACGTTCTGGCTGTGCGCACGATGTTTTTTTAGTAACAGCCCAGAATCTGTTTTCAGGCAGCACTTCCCCAAATATCATCTCCCTCTTATTAGAAAACCACTTCAAGAAGCTAAACAAGTATATACAAGTATCCAGCAACCATAATATGCAAAGAATGAGTGATGCCGGTATACCTCCCCCCAAGCTTAGGCTTTTGGCCTAAGTGGAGTTCATTCCCTGCGAGGGTCAGGGTTCCACGCCGGCGAGTCGTACATGGCGTGATCATAATAAAGTCCTTGTGCAGAAGAATAGCGTGGAGGCTCCGTGTGACCATAATGTTGATGCGAGGAGCTCGCTGCATCGGATGACGAGTCGAGGTGTTCTTCGGCCTCCTCCGTGCCGCCTTTTGCCTGATGGCCACCTTCCTCCAAGTATGCATTCAGTTCACCTTCTGTGACTGACCAATTCTTCCTGGAATCAAAGTTAAACAGAACAGGTGCAGGCAATCCTACTAGTTTTTCAGTTTACTTAGTTGTTCTCCAAGTTTTCTTATAAAATGTTATCTTGTAAGACAGGTTACTCAAGTTAGACGAATCAGAAACAAATTCATGTTTAATCATGGAGACTATATCAAGTTTTTCCACGGAAAGCTTAATATCAAGATGGTGAGGTTCTACACCATGCATAGCTAATAAACGAGAAGCGATGAGACCTCTGCAAATTCCTCCCCTCTCACGGTTAGTAGCAAGTCTATAGGCTATCAAAGCTCCCAAGTTATAAGTCCTATCACCTTGTAATGCAGCAGCTAGAAAAGGTAAATCTTGGATAGATAACTTACTTGAATTCTTTCTAGCAAGAACGCACTTGGTGATGAAATAAGCAAAGTAACGAATGCTGGGAGTTGAATACTACTGATTTTACCACCATCCTCTGAGAAGCTTCTTCGATGACAAATCATCTTGTAGAGATTCAAGAGCTCTTGCTGCGATCCCCTCATCTTCTCGCACGATCCCCATTGCGGCACTCTAATGGCTGCACAGAAATCATTGAAAGGCAAGTTGACAGTTTTATTATAAATTTTGTACCGAACAATGGGGTTAGATTGAGACCAATTGAATGCAAAATCCTGCACTACAGACATAGTCAATTTTGCATATTGGCATGGTTCATCAACAACAAAATCATTCAATCCTGCACGGAAGATTAGATCCTAAACATCTCGCAAGATTCCTGCACTTCTCATAAAATCTGTGCACGGGTAGTAAGAGGGGTATACTCCTTCTTCGCGGTGAACTCTCATAACTTGTTGCACCTCCAATTCTTGTTGGTTGAGTTGGTTCCTACTCCTTTCCATTTTCTGAAATTTTTCAACAATCATTATAAAATTTGATTTGGTGACATATATTTGATCGATTCCAGTCGGCGCGGAGCGCTCGCGCGGCAGCGCGAAGTCAATTCCCTTTTCGTCGTGTCACGCCTGTCACGCCTTTTTCTATTTCTAGTAACCGATCGACTTTCCCTTTTCGGCCCGTCGTTTTCGAATTATTTTGAATCGTTTTCGTGTTCCCCTTCTTTCGCCCGTTCTCCTCTCTCCCCTGTTCTCCTCCCATTCAGCCCAGACGGAGAGGGCGACGGCAACGGCGGAGGGCGAGGGTCCGATTCCCTGTGGCTAGTGCACGACCTAGATTTCTCCTGCTCTCAGTTCACTAGCAAGGGCCAGTTGATTTCGGTGCAGTAAGGTTAGTATTCGAACTGGATCTAGTGGGGAGATCTGGGTCTCGCCGGCCGGTTTGTTTGTCCGGCGAGGGATTATTTCCACCATGGATTATTCTGATGGGACTTTTGTTTGTCTGGCGAGGGATTGTTCCGGCGAGGGTTTGTTTTTTGGGTGGATTTTGTTTCTCCGCCTAGGTTCCTGATCCGTCTCTCGGTTCACAAATCTCTGTTTTATATGTGTCTCGCCGGACGGTTTGTTTGTGCGGCGAGGGATTGTTCCACCGTGGATTATTTTCTGAGGGGATTTTGTTTTGTCCGGCGAGGGATTGTTCCGGCGAGGGTTTGTTTTTTGGGTGGATTTTTGTTCTCCGCCTAGCTTCCTGCTCCGTCCCTCGTTTCACAAATCTCTGTTATGGGATCGGCTGTAAATTGCGTTGTCACTGTTTCCATGTTCATTGTTGATGCAGCCCCGCCTATCGTCGACGCTACACCATGGCCAAGGAGTCCCCCAAGTGGACCAACAACACAAAACCCCGCCATATATGTAAAGGTGAACTCCTTCCTCTCTATGGTCGACCTCAACGCCAACTCGAATGGTATGCTACCTCATGCCTATCGTCATGGTGTCTATAGGTGCCGACATCGACAAGGACCAAGAGAGAAGGAACTCCCATGGTGCAAGGAAGAAGGAAGAAGAAGAAGGAAAGAAGAGAAGAAGGAAGAGGGAGGAGGAGGCCACCGCCGGCCCGAGTCCGGTCCGACCGGGCCCCGGACCGACCTGCCCGGTTGGCGACCGGTCGGCCGGCTCCGCAACCGGACCGCCCGGTCCCAGGTCCGGTCCGACCGGCCCCGGACCGGATCCGACGGGAACTACCCACCAAACTGCCTAAGTTACCCACTTATGTACCTTTTCGCCATGTGTTGTCTTGTAGGCCTATATATAGACCCAAGACACCCCCCTTACCTCTTTAGACAAGATTTAGGCTTAGACATGAAGATGAGCTTTGTCTCCCTAGGGTTTCATCCCCTTTGTATCATGGCAACCCTTGTTGGATTATTGGATCTATGTGAGTGAGATTCTAGTGTGCCCCACTCTCTCTCCCTCACCGGTCTCCGTCCCCAACACCGATCTCTCACTCCGGGATTCTACCTCGAGTCTCTCCCGTGGTGATTCTATTGGCGTGGTCCATCGAGCCACGAGGGTAAGTATCGATTGTATCGGGTTGGTGTGCGTGCGTGAGTTCTTCGTGTTCTTCGTGTTCATCGTGTTCTTCGCGCTCTCCCTCTCTCCCTCCTTGGATTTCGGGTCAACCGCAAGATCGGGCCACAAACGGGGTCTTAGACCTCATCATATGGTATCAGCAGCCTTTGGTTTCCGCGGATTTGACCCTCCACCCACCCGATTTCGTCCCTAGAAAATTTTCCAAAAAAAATCCCCAAAAATAGCCCCAAATTGCCTCTTGACCGATCTGTGATTTGGTTGCGTTTTGAGTGGTTTTGGTCCATGGATTTGGTGTTGGAGTGCTTGATCTACCATCTCCCCAACTTTTAGCCCCCAATTCCATCATTTCCCTTCGTTTTGGTCGATTTGGCTTGATTTCGCTCAAGAACAGGAGAGAGAAAATCTGTGCCCGCGAAATCCGGTCGACCGGGCTCCAACCGGGCCAGTGACCGGACAGCCTGGCACCAGGGCCGGTCAACCGGGCGCCAGACCGGGCGCCTGACCGGGCGCCAACCGGGCGCCAACCGGGCGCCAACCGGGCCAGAACCCGGTCAACCGGGCTGTAGACCGGGCAGGCCGGTCCAGGGCCTGGTCAACCGGGCGGAAACCGGACGCCACCTCCACCGCCACCTCCGCCAACCACCGCCACCCTCTCCGCCGCCGGCAAGCACCGCCACCCTCCCCAAACCACCGGGAAACATCACCGCGGCTCCATAACCTCCGCCGCAACCGCAAGGGCGTCGACACCACCCACCACCGGCTTACCACCGCCACCGCCGCCAAGCTACATTGACCGTTTTCTTCCGCTAACTTGTGTTTGCTTGTTCCGGTTTGAGTGCCTTGTTTGTGAAACTAACACGCAGCTCCGAAGCAAGCGACGACATCCGAGGCACCCCGGACTTGCAACCGTACTCTTGACATCACCACCTTCATCGCAAGTTGTGTGTTCCGACACCGCCTAACATCTAGGTATAACTTGCACCCCACCTTGTAAACCCTCTTCTTTTGCGATCTATCCTATCGAGCATTGCTTATTGAGTGTTGCGAGACATTGCACGTGGCCCCGCATTGTGAGGTGTGTGTGTCGTGTTGAGTAAGGCATCCAAGCAAACACTCGTGTGGCAAGATAGCACAAGCGAGCTAACACTAACATAGTGCGAGAAAAAGCCGCCAAAATACAAAAAGAGCACAAGTGTGCATAGTGCCATCATACATACCAAAGTGTACAAAGCGCCACCATAGATACAAAAGAGTGCAAGTGCCACCAAATACAAAAGAGGGAAAAGCTTTTAAGCAAAAGAGAGAAAAAGAGAAGAGAGGCCGCGTGTAAATCTTGTTGTCTCTTCGTTGCAACCAAAGCTTTGATCTCTTCTTGTGTTAGTGTGACATCGAGCACCCTTGCTTAAGGGCTTCATACACTTTTCCGCTCACTTTTTGGTCGCACTAACCCCGTTCATCTCGTGTGTGTGTTCCATATCTTTTCCGTGTTTCTAGTGATCATCGCTTTGACATTTGATTTCGTTGGACTTCACCCACTCTTAACAACAAACTTGATTTCGGATTTCGTCTTTTGGCTTTCCACCACACTCACCTACCACCATATTTGCTAGCTTTTGCGTGTGTCTTTGTGTGAGTGCCCGATACAATTGTTCTAACTATCGGTTTGTTGGATCACCCCAATCTTGTCATACCACGGTAAGGTTGCGAGGTAGTGTTCTTCCACTAACATACACCATATAGATCTTGTCGTGCTAACATGGATAGCGAAGATGAGGATACGGAGGAGTACATGGAGCACTTCAGGGAGGATACCTCCTCAAGCACCGCGGATGTGGAGGAACATGTGGAGCTCGACACCGACTATGGCTCCACGAGCATCACCGACATGACCGACATCGAGGAGCTCTACATCGACAATGGCTCCTCAAGCATGGATGACATGGTGGAGCACCACCTTGAGGACGACGTCGACGAGCTCTACATCGACCATGGCTCACCAATCATGGACGACATGGTGGAACAACGCCACGTCTACGACATCGACACCGTGACGGAGCCTCACCTCGACTCCACCATGAGCACCGTCGGTGCTCCTACATACCCCTACTTGGCAAATGGAGCTACATATGAAGATGGAGGACCTCCACGAGGGCACCATCATATGGATCGTCAAGAGCGTCCCCATCATGAGCGTCATCGACACACTTCTCCGAGCTCCACAAGGCGCCACCATGAGAGTGCTTATACACATGATTATCTACGGCGAGTTCATCATATGGAGCATCAAGAGCGTCACCAACATGATCGACATCGACACTCTTCTCCAAGCTCCACAAGGCGCCACAAGCACTATGCCAAGTCGCATGAGCCATCATCATCTCGGCATGGCAAGGACCGTCATCGACTCACACCATCTCATGATAGTCGTCGACCACTACCACCTCATGGTCTACATCGACATACGACACCACACGAGCCTCGCCGCCACAAGCCACTTCATGAGCGCCATCGACCAACATCTTCCACGGATCTTCGACGACACTCATCAAGACATGGTGATGAAGCACGACTACGAGAGCCTCGACATGAAGGCGACAAACACCATCTTAGGGTGTCTACCACTCCAAGGATGGAGAGGGCACATCAAGAGGACCTTCCTCATAAGGCGACTTCTCCCTCTTGTGCCACCACCACAATGGCCCCTACCTCGTCACATGCCTATGGACTCCGATGCTACAAGTGCAAGCAACAAGCCCACCCTCCACGGGAATGTCCCAATCTCCTATGTGAGGTGTGCAAGGCCAAGGGTCACGTGGCATGGCAATGCACAACGCCAAGCGCCAAGAAGCTCTACTTCGACGAGCTCAATGCACAAGTCTCCGAGATGCCACCACTTGAGGACGACTTAGGAGGCGATGGAGTTGAGCATGGTGACCATGGGATTCTCCCATCACCTATGGAGGCGCATGGAGTTGAGATGGTTGAGCATGGGAATTTCCCTTCAACCAAGGAGGCGCATGGAGATGAGAGAGTCGAGCCTACTCCCCTATGCTTCATTGATGAGTTGGTACCAATCCCATGTGAGAAGGAGAGCCACTTAGCCCACTTGAGTGAGAGTGATAGTGAGTTGAGTGACTTCCACCCCATATGTGAGTTTGAGTGCTTCCGTTTAGAGGACATGAGTGATACACTAAGTGAGTTGAGAGAGGTAGAAGATAGGTCCATGGAGGACATTGCATTTGCTAACACATTAACCTCTCCCTCTATTGTGTCTTCTTATGTTGCTCTAGGTTCCACGGAGGACGAGTTCCCGATCATGGAGAAGATGTACATGGTGCATGACGATGATGATATCTCACCATGCTTGCTCCAAGATGGACATGTCGACCACATGGTTCCTCCTACTTCCACCACACCTACTTCAAATGAGTCGGCCTACAAAGGTAACAACATAGGTGTTGGTGATGCCATGATCCCACTAGTGGACATGATGACTTATGAGTGCATGCATGAACTCGATGATCCATTTGCTACTTCACATGCTACTTTCATTTTCCCGTGTGATGCTTTGCTTGTTGATGATGTGGAAATGAGTGCTTGTGATACCATCACCATGCCATGCTATGAGAGCTTCAATTTTTCTACCATTGCTTGCAATATGTCGACCACTTGCTCTTTACCATGTATTGCTTGCAATGATAATTACAAGGATGAAATTAGTTTCCGCATGCTTTGCCCCAAATGTTTACACTATTCCATGATCCTTGCATCCAAGATTGCGAACAATTGCTCTTTCTTATGCTTGGTATGCAAGAATGCTTATTTCATTGTACACGAGATGGCCCCCATAGCCTTCTCACTTTTTGATGATCATGAGTTTCCATATGTCACACATGCACCTTCATGCCATTTGCGCTATCGCCATGCATTTCATACCATCTTGCTTGACACTAATGGTGATGTGCACAAGTCTTGGAACATCATGATGGATGATGTGTTCCTCTACCATGCACATACGCGCTTTGTTTTGCTCATTCCATGTGTAGGTACCCGACCATCAACTTCCACCGCCACGGAGCATGAGCTCACGAAACGCGCAATTGAGAGCTACCCCAACAAGGACCTAACCCGCGGGAATCACACCAAAGGGTATGTTCCCACAAGCCTTCGCCCTCGTGTGTTTCCGACTTGCCTTGTCGAGTTTCCGGTTTGGCCCAAGGCCTCGTCCCCTCTTTGGCCTCTTTTGCAACCTATCGTGAAACATCTTGTTGGCACAATGATTGTTGTATGTCTTGATGTTATCATCATACACCCCGAGAATCTCAAGGACCATGTCATACATGTGAGAGACACCTTATGCATCTTGTGCCACATGTCACACAAAAAGTTGCTCTTCATTGGATTTCTCCTTTTATCTTTGGCAATTGAAATGGATTCTTTGACACTTGAGGATACCCATACTTGGCTCACGCCAACCATACTTTCCCAAGCTAGAAGTTTCCATCTCTTTGCCATTGCACATAACAATTTTGCCCCAAATTTTGCCGCCGATACTTGCCTTTTGGTTGTTCCATTTGTTTGGGACAATTCTACACCACACATTTTTGACACCTTACAAATCTTACATGCACAAATTTTTGCCATACCACATTTTGGATACATCGATACTCTTTTGGTTCCCAATTTTGCGAAATGCCTCTTTGAGAAACGACTTGATGCTTCGTATTTGATTGAGAGCCTCTTGTTCGCCGATCACAAAATTGGCATCCACAAGCTTTCCCTTTGCAAGTTGTTTTTCTCCAACTTCTTCTTCGACCGCGACTTTGTCCCTCCACCACGACATGAGAGACCCATCATGGACTACAACAAGGACGCCCGCACCACGACGAGCATCCATAAGGATACAAGGGCAACTATACAAGTCCTTCCACAAGCTACAAGGATCAACGTCTTCCTCATCGGTGAGGAGGAGCAAGAGTCGAGGACGACTCTTCCCCAAGGGGGGGGAGATGATGCAGCCCCGCCTATCGTCGACGCTACACCATGGCCAAGGAGTCCCCCAAGTGGACCAACAACACAAAACCCCGCCATATATGTAAAGGTGAACTCCTTCCTCTCTATGGTCGACCTCAACGCCAACTCGAATGGTATGCTACCTCATGCCTATCGTCATGGTGTCTATAGGTGCCGACATCGACAAGGACCAAGAGAGAAGGAACTCCCATGGTGCAAGGAAGAAGGAAGAAGAAGAAGGAAAGAAGAGAAGAAGGAAGAGGGAGGAGGAGGCCCTGCCGGCCCGAGTCCGGTCCGGCCGGGCCCCGGACCGACCTGCCGGTTGGCGACCGGTCGACCGGCTCCGCAACCGGACCGCCCGGTCCCGAGTCCGGTCTGACCGGCCCCAGACCGGATCCGACGGGAACTACCCACCAAACTGCCTAAGTTACCCACTTATGTACCTTTTCGCCATGTGTTGTCTTGTAGGCCTATATATAGACCCAAGACACCCCCTTACCTCTTTAGACAAGATTTAGGCTTAGACATGAAGATGAGCTTTGTCTCCCTAGGGTTTCATCCCCTTTGTATCAAGGCAACCCTTGTTGGATGATTGGATCTATGTGAGTGAGATTCTAGTGTGCCCCACTCTCTCTCCCTCACCGGTCTCCGTCCCCAACACCGATCTCTCACTCCGGGATTCTACCTCGAGTCTCTCCCGTGGTGATTCTATTGGCGTGGTCCATCGAGCCACGAGGGTAAGTATCGATTGTATCGGGTTGGTGTGCGTGCGTGAGTTCTTCGTGTTCTTCGTGTTCATCGTGTTCTTCGCGCTCTCCCTCTCTCCCTCCTTGGATTTCGGGTCAACCGCAAGATCGGGCCACAAACGGGGTCTTAGACCTCATCAATTGTAGTTATGATTTTTGGCCCGTTGCACTACTTTTCGTCCACAATTTCTAGGGTAATTGTAGCTGGAGAAAGCAGAGATCATGAGACTTGTTTTCTAGGGGTTCACAAATTCCTATTATGGTGTTTTTTTTATCAACTCACTTATTCACTTTTCATCAACAAGTATCTCAACGTTTAACCAACACATACGTTCTGAAGTTACCCACCTCTTTTTTTCTATGTTAAGGGAATGATGAACTCATTTTTGTAGTCCTGCATATGTTTTTTGTTTGTTGCTGCTGCTGATTTCTACCTTTTTTACAGTGGTGATTTTTGGTTGGGCTTGATATATTAACCAAGGCATTGTTATTTTTGATTTTTCGAATTGTTATCATTCGATGTCACTAAGAGTTTTTCTCATTATCATGGCATCTGGTTTTTGTATTGCAGCGTTGTTGTTTCCATGGCGGGCGTAAGAAACAAGGTGGTGATCGACTAGGTGTTCGCAAAATGCCCAATGCTAGTGAGCGTGCTAGGAATCGGGCCTCTCCTTTTCTGTTGTCAGGTTATATGGACATCTAAGTTCTGATCAGAAGCAATCGATTGAGGATATGGATCTTGGTTCAATGCTTGACATCAAGTGCCATGTTCTTCACAACCCTTTGATAAGCTGGCTTGCTCCTTTGTATGATAGTCATTCTCGAGAGTTTGTCATTCAAGGGCGTGGTAGAATCCCTCTCAATGTTGATTCCATTTACCGCACACTCGATCTTCCGCGGGGGGATATTTCTGTCGTGTATGCAATGGATTCTGTCATAGAGGCTCGTCTAGGTCCTTTGTTATTTCCTGGCCATAGCAGCACGCCGAAGATTACTGGTGTGTTCACAATCCTGTCACAGATGAATCAGTATGATGACATTTTCAAGCAAGTTTGGATGATGTACCTTGTCTGTACTTTGCTTGCACCAACAACGTCTAACAAAGTCAGCAACAGATGTTATCCTATCTTTGGTATATGTGTTATCCTCTAGTTTTTTTAAAAATCATTCAATTTTAGCATTTTTTTATTTATATATGTGCTTGTTTTTATTAATATATGTGAACAATCATTTTTACGCGGTGTTTATATTATTTTTTTGTAGGACAACATTAGCAATGTCAGGAACATGAACCTTTCTCAGTTTGTGTGCGATAGATTGCATGATGAGCTTTGTACTGGGAAGCCTTACGGAGGCTGCACTGTTCCATGTTCAGTTACTGTATGTTGACTCTTTGGATATTAGCTCTCTTAACCTTGACCTTCCATATGGTCGATTTGTTGCTAATATATGGTCAAAAAAGATGTTGATACTGTGCTTGATGCAGACTTGAAGAGGGATGGATCTGGTTATGGGAATCTCGAGGTTAGTTAATCTTTTTGGGTTTCTCATCTTATGACATGAACTTATGGTCGATTTGTGCAAGCTGATGCATTTTTGTTTTTGTTTTGTCACTAATATCAGTTGAAGCCACACCTTGCTATAAATTTCAACTTGTTTGGAGGGGCAGCTAGCTTTGAAAGATGGGTTGAAACCAATACTGCACCTAACTGCCCGAAAAATGTATGATACAGTGATAAGTTTTTTATTCAGTTTTTTGTTTTTAAATTTTGTATGGCACAATTACATTTTTTTAGTATCTCTCTTCTTTTTAAATGATTTTTCCCCTTCATTTTTTGTGTTGTTTTTTGATGTAGCGTAAAGACAAGGTTGCTAGATTAATGGGTGAGTTTGCTTCTGGTCTCACTGGTCTAATGAGTAAGCTTGTTCAAGGTTTGACTGAAGTTGATGATGATGAAGTTGTGGATACTACAAAATTTGATAAGACATTACGTTCTCAAATGGTTGCCTCTCGTTCATTGGATGATGGAGGTGCTGGAAACACAACCTCTCCTATTGCGCAATCAACTGATGATCGTCCTGCTAAGATTGTAGGGAAATCACCAATACGCCGTCTGAAGAATGTGCCTTGCAACCAGAGTGCTGATGCTACAGATGTTGGAGGGTATGTGCCTTGCAACCAGATTGCTGATGCTACAGATGTCGGAGGGGCTATTAGTGCTGATCCATTGAATGTTGTTGATTCAGTTTCATCACCTGTAATTGAGCAAACTAATGTTGTAGCCAATGCCCCTGTTGTTGAGCAAACTCGTGTTACCAGGTCTGCTACAAAAGCAGCTTGTCTTTGCCAAAGTGCCATGTCAAACTGATAAGGTACCTGTTGCCAACTTCAGTGACAATATGTCTGACGGCGAGAGTTATCATTCTGGCAATGACAGTGATTATGTTGATGAAGCCCTCACTGATCGCTTTGTTATTCAAAGCAGACGTCATGTGGATGGAGGTGAGCATGCTGATATCGTGTTGTCGGAATGTGCAGTCGTGCCAAGCCAGACAAATCTTTCTGGTGTTGCGACAGGTATTCCCGGTGTTTCTCCTGAACTGGTTTCCAGCAGTGTACCCATGGATATTGATGGTGCTGTTGCGGAACCATCTGATGCTGATGCTCTAGTACGTTTTATGGAAATTGATATCACTGTTCCATCAGCAGATAATAAGATTGTGTTTCGGGGTCTTGAAAATCTTGCGAAGCTGCTGCTATGCATATTGATGGTGTTGTTGATGAGCGAGATATAGATAATGGGAAGCAAGTTTTATCCGAAACAAATGAAGCTGATCTTCTTCGTGCCAAAGATGCCGGTGTTGATGGTGCTTGTCATTTACGTCGGTACGAAGTCGAGCGAAGCTACGAGTTCTAGCCACGAGGTTCTTGTAATGAATGAAGACAATGGGAAAGGATTATCCGATGGTTATGATGCTTGTCGAGTGAGACAATCAACGACGTTGTGAATGATTTGAAAAGGAGTAACTCTACTCTCGATGCTTTTGAAGCGAAACATAGTTGTGTTGTACGCGAGGATCGTTACGTTAATCCGTGCATGAATGTACCGTCATCTCGCTCCTAAGAAGAAGCCCAATGTGAGAGGCAGAAGGTATTTTTGATCGACCCCGTTTGAAGTTACTCACCAATGTATTTCATGTGTACTTATCAACATTTCTGTCGTTGCATTTTCTTACATTTTCCCCTGCAAATGTATTCATGTTTTTTCTTTTTGCTCCTTTGTTTTTCGTGTAATTTTACCAATTACTATCTCATGAACTTACCAATGCATTTTTCTGGTAGTTATCAAACGCTGATTGTTTGCATGACATAGTATGTTTTATACTTCATTGTTTTGGAGTTTTTTCTAATAATTTTAAGTTTTTTGCTTTTTTTACAGGCCAGCTGTTTCTAAAATTCAGGTTGCTACAAGATCTTCACCACGACGACCTCCTAGAGGTACTTCTTCAGGTGTTGCTGATAACGTTGCAGTTAAATCAAAAGTGTATACTTTGAAAGACCGCCTTAAAGGCTCAACAAAAATTCACGCTCTTCGGAACATCTACTGTAGTTGAAAGCTGGTAGTCGATTTCAGCGGAGGGTGGTTCCGATGAGGTTGTTTTTAAGGATGCTTGTTGTCTCTTCCAAGTCTACAAGTGAAAGCTGTTCCAAGAGGAAAAGAATCTGCACATGAGGATCCAGTTGAAGTTAGCTTTGCAATTGGTAGCCAGATTTTAGCAGAGGGTGGTTCTGATGTGGTTGTCCCTTCCAAGTCTACAAGTGAAACTGTTCCAACAGGAAAAGAATCTGCACATGAGGATCCAGTTGAAGTTAGCTTTGCAACTGGTAGCCAGATTTCAGCAGAGGGTGGTTCTGATGTGGTTGTCCCTTCTAAGTCTACAAGTGAAATTGTCCCAACTGGAAAAGAACCTGCACATGAGGAACCACTTGAAGTTAGCTTTGCTCCTCCAGATTTTGGTACCAGTGTTACAAATCAGATGGCTGATCCTGTTGGCGATGTTGACCATCATGCATCTGCTTCTATTGGAACAACTGTTGATGTTGCTCGTGATGCTGAACAAAATGCAACAACTTCTCCACAAGGTATTTGCTCTCTCTCTTTTTCGTTGTATCGCTTTATGTTTTGTATTCATTAGTTTTCATTCTTTATTTGTTCGTTTGACGAAGTATGAAACTTTTTTTTCAGAACAAATTGTTACTGTTGTAAAGAGAGCTAGACTTGTTGCTACTGATGGCAAACTCAGTCTCACTCCTGGCATCCCTATAGATCTTTCTGCTTATCATGTTTCTGTTGTAAATACATCTACGTCTGAAAAAAGCGCTTCTCCAGCTGGTAATATGATTTTTTGTGTTGTGCTCTTTTTGATTTCTTTTTTTCATTTGTTTTGTTTGTCACGCTGCTGCTCACAATATCATTGTTTTTGCGCAGAGGCATTAGGAAATGCTGATGGTCATGTGATGTAGCCCCGCTCACCGACGACACTCCATCAAGACCAACTAGTCCCCCAAGTGGACCAATGACACGAGCCCGAGCCAAGGCTCTACATGATGAGGTGAACTCGCTCCTCACTACCCTTGATCTTGGTACCCCTTTGGATGGATTGCTACCTCATGCCGAC
>NW_025901333.1:0-41084 GCF_022539505.1 Lolium rigidum
ATTTCCGTGGCGGAAGGGCGCCCAAGCGCGACGGACCGAAAAAACGTCGTTGGACTTTGCCTGACGCAGTTTCCACAACAGAACCCATATCGTCGGGTTAGGCCCATGGGCGACGAAAAATACCCCTTAGCGGACGATTTTGAGACGTTGTCTATCAGAACTTTTCTTGTAGTGCTTCATACAAAAACACTTCCACCAAAGCCTTGGGGAACATGCTAGTGCTGCAATTGGTGGAAATAATACAACATATGAAAGGCTCACAGCGGTACACCGTGTTACGAAGCCGAATAAGCGCATGATTCCCACGTGTACTCGGGGGTTGTCGCCATTACAAACATACATACGACCCAGGAAATATATTTGTGATTACTGCAGGATCGTCGAACGAGCAAACTGACTTGATCCCTTAGGTGCCTTCGACAAATCAAAACTTCAGCTGGGCTTACGGTCCATCGACTAGACATGGCGATAAAAAAAGAACATCGATAGCATGGGGTGTTAAAAAAGAGCATTGCCATTGCAGTACAAGATCCTCTTTAAAATGAAAGAGTGATTCATTTACAAGTAATTACAAAAGCACACTATTTGCAAGGATAATCAAAAACCTCTATGAGATCCCTAGATCCGACTGATTCTTCAAGCTTCCTTCAGTACCTGCCTCCATCCTAGAGATAACAGTATAAGCAGGATGTCAAGGTCTTAGACGAGACCATGTCCCGCCACCACTATCACATCGAAGAGGATTACTTGGAAAAGGCAAGATGAAGATGATGTAGCTTTTCTACTATGTCTTATTACTATTTATTGTGTTAATTTTCTTCAAACAAATTTATCTCTAAACATGTATGCAATATATATGCAATTGCCCAACACCGGACTGAATGAGTCAGCCGCTGGACACACTGCCCTAACCGACCGAACAATAACTCGCCCCGAATAAATAAAAATGGATCGGATTGGTCGCCATTTTCGATGAGCCCGCTGGACATGCATTAAGGGCATCTCCAACGGGGCGACGCAAACGGACGCTGAGCGACCCTTTGCGTCTGCAGGACCGAAAAAATGCGTCTGGTACCCGCTCCAGCGGGGCGACGCAAAGTGACCGGACCGTCTGCGGCGACGTGATACGTCTCAAACGTATCTATAATTTCTTATGTTTCATGCTAGTTATTGTTGCGGTCAGAAACCCACCGGCGGGCAGCGACGGGCAACACCGTAGAGCCGGGAATCTCCCAGGACTGCGGCTGGCCCTGGTCCCTCCGAGCGACGGCCCGCAAAGCCTTCGGCACGCACGTCCGATGCCGATGCAAGGGCGTGCCACCTGACCTATACCCGGTCGGGAAGGTGTTGGATGATGACGCGCTTAGTTTCCTCGCATGGCATACACGTAAACATTAAATACGAGCCTCGATCGGCTCTCGGGTTGTCCCGTGAATCGGCTCAAGGAGCCGATCCACCCATGATGCGTACGAGGTGTACGATCAGATGGTGGTCCTGCTTGATCAAGATGAAGCTAAAACGACCTACTACGATTTGGGGTTTTCACCGCATAATCGGAACATCCTACTCGTGATCGAGCCTGGCAGCCACGCACGGTGATCGTAAACCGACCCTAGACAAGGCCTAAAAACCAACACAAAGTTGATCCTCGGAACATCCTGTCTAGGGCTAGCAAACTACATCCTACGCGCCACTGGATCCTTCGACCCGTTTGTAAGGCCTAACGATACAGATATTAAACTAATCCTTGAAGAACAAGGAGCAATCATAACCGATCGGATCTACTAAACAATGATCAAGCGGGGTGCCGCCCTTACACCCAAGATAGGTGTAAGGGCGGCTAGATGCCTAAGGGTTGCACGACGATAGCATATGATATGTTGAACGATGCTAACCCTAAAACATCTATGATAACTACGTTGCTCGCCATCAAAAAGGCTTCGAGCACGAGCAACGCATGAACGACGAATAAACGTGTGCTGCCTAGATCGCAAGATGCGATCTAGGCAAGCATGGTGCTTACCCGGAAGAAACCCTCGAGACGGGGGAGTTGGCGATGCGCCTAGATTGGTTTGTGGTGAACGTGATTGTTGTTTATTTCATAAACCCTAGATACATATTTATAGTCCGGGGACTTTCTAATTCAGGCGTGCACCTAACCGTGCACGGGTTGAATTCTAACTTCTAAACGACACGTATCCTACTATGTTACAGATACACGGGCAAACTAGCCCAAACTTTGTATGGAAGGCCGATTCATGTATTCCTTCTATGTATATTCTTCAAGCCCATCTTCAATCGCGGCCCACCTCTGATCCGGTCAAATTCTGGTGATAACACATGCCCCCCTGGTTTTGGAAATGACATTTCCAAAATCATTACGCTTTTCCTTCGTCGGGTCATGTCGTGGCGGAGCAGTAACTGCCGCAGAATCTTCCATCATTTCGCCTCGCCTCCTGGGCTTCTCTGCACGAATTGATAATTTCGGCATCATGTCCTCGAGAACCGTCATGGCATTAAATCTCCACTACACCCCCTTTATTTATCTGTGCCGAACGGTTCGCCACTTCATCCCCCTGCTCTGTTCTGTCCACCAGCGCCCAAAAAGCCCTCTTCCCATGTAGCAATGTCTTCCTCTTCCTCTTCCTCCTCAGGCCTCCCCCTCCAATCTTCGCCGAAGAGCAAGAGTGAAGACGACCTCCACTCCGGGGCGAACCCCATCTCCTCCGACAAGGAGGAGAAAGAAGAAGAAGTAGAGAAGACAGAGGCCTCCCCCTCCGCCAGGCACCCGCCGATGAAGCGCTCCCGCATGTGGGCGGACAGCGAGGACGAGGATGATGACAAGGAAGGAGAAGAGGAGGAGGAGGATGATTCCTCCTCTTCCGCTGCCGGCGAAGCGCTTCCGCGCT
Organism: Lolium rigidum; assembly: GCF_022539505.1. Lineage (NCBI taxonomy): Eukaryota > Viridiplantae > Streptophyta > Magnoliopsida > Poales > Poaceae > Lolium > Lolium rigidum. The sequence continues at coordinate 2,910 of NW_025901333.1, forward strand.
TGGGTGGACAGCGAGGATGATGATGATGACGAGGAAGAAGAAGCTCCGGCCGAAGGCTGGGGCAGCAGCGACGAGGAATACTCCGGAAGTAGCGCCGACGGCAGCTCCGACGCCGACGATGATGCTAGCGAGGATTAGCAATGTAGGATTAGTAGTTCCTGAGCAATCGGCTCTTCTTTTGTTCTTCCTTTCTTGAGCAATCGGCTCTTCATTGTAAAAATCCTCTCTTATTAATGAAAAAGACTTTTCCTTAACTTGATTTTGCCGATTTCCTTTCGTACTGATTTTGCCGATTGTTAATTTGATCAACGCTCAATGAGCCGATGGCAACGCATCGACCTCTTACGATAAATTTCGAGATAGACCAATTTAGCCACCCCCTCAAATGGTAACCTGTGAACCTTGCTCAAACTCAGATCCCTAAACTTCCAACCGAACAGGTCCAAACCGCAGTCACTGAGCGTATTGTTAGATTTAACGGCAAAACTCCTAAAATAATGCTTGGTCTCATTATTAACTTTAGGTTTCCAGACGTTCTCCTGCCGAATCCTTCTTCCCCAAATCCCCTTTGCCTTCGGGAGAGCTCTAGGCCCATTGCTGAATCAACCCGGAGGCTGGAGCTGATACTTCTGCAGGACAAGCATCACTTATCCACAAATTTTCTTTCGATAATCTACAGCAATGTTTGAAATCCTGCTCTGTTTCCTCGCAGCAATCATTCCTTAAAAAAGTCGCGATGCAGAGCCGGCCGACTTCAACAAAATCGGCTCCCTATAGCAAAGGGTCCTTCAGGGCAAGCTGCCCCCCGAGCCTCAGTCAAGGCGAGAAAAGTAGTGAGCCGGCCAGAGCCGATCACCCCTCTTGCGTTGAAAGCCGATACTGCAGATGGTCACCGGCGGCTTTAGAAACTAAAACTCCTCTGACAAAGAGTTGGAGGTCCTCGTGTCTGGAACACGCAACTGATAGATCATGTGTCGTTGTGCTAGAGTCGATGGCTATGCATCGGCTTTGTTCCTCATGAGAATTTTTTTTTTATGGGCCGATTTTTTCTATCGGCCCCCAATATTTCACTGCACATGTATCGCACATGTTCATTTGACTAGGTGCCCCCCGAGCCGATTCTGCCAGGTAACTGCTGATATCGGCTCTGTGGTTAGCCAAGGCACTAGAATGTGAACGTCGGCTCGTTAGGAACAATGTGGATTTCTTCCAGCGCATCAGCCGACGCAAACCCATTGCCCATTAGATCGACGTTGAACCCGTGCAGAATGAATGGTGAGGATAATTTTGGCCGATTGCTGGAATCGGCCTCCATGTCGAATTGCTCAATGAAGGCTTTGCAATGTTCCTCCATAGATCCTTGGGGCCGATCACATTGATCGGCATCGCCATGTTTGTCCATAGATGTTGCTCTTGTTACACGGTCAGGCCGGTGGATAAAACCAGCCTAACCCCGTCCTTTGTCACGTCGATGCGCTCGCAGTCGTCCAAATTGATGCCTGAGAGTGGCTCTTGGCCTGATGTCTCCCAAACCTTCATGCCGCCCGTTGAAATTTCGGCTGAATCATCTCGCGTGGACGACTTCTACTTCATCTCCATCCCACTCGTATTAGGCATTGGTTCATCGTGGATGGAATGCAACAGTTGGCGTGGATCCAATCTCTCCCTAGTAGGACAGCATAGGAGCTCTTGTCGTCGACAATAAAGAACGTCGTAGGGACGGTTTTCCTTCCTACGGTCGGATCCACGTTCGTAACACCTTGTGCGTCGATGCTTGGCCGTTGAAATCGCTCGTTGTCACATTGGTCTTGATCGGATCCGAGCTAGAGCGTCCCAACCGACGTAGCATGGAGTATGGCATAATGTTAACTCGCCGCTCCGGTGTCCACCAACATCTTGTTGACAGGCTGCCCATTGATGTAACCTCGCAAGTACAGTGGCCTTCGGATGCCCGTAGCTTCTCTCTCGTGGCTTCTCAAAGATGACCGGCCGTGGGCCGCAGATCAGTTGTGCCACAGGTGCTTCATCTACTCCTGGAGCACTAAACTCCGTTGGAAGGATGAACACCATGTTTGTGCCAGCCGATGTCTCATCGTCGGCTTTCTTTTGTCTGGGGCGCCACTCTTTCCTTTGTGGCCGACCTTCTTCGTCCAGGGTTCGCTGAATTTTAGCGGCCAGATCAGGCCGCGCCTTCCTCAACGTGTGCAGGTATAACCTTTCAGCTTTCCTCCAACCCACGTAGACGCCGAACCCTTCGCTTTTGGGAACGGCTGAGCCCATCAGTGGCACCACCTTGGCCGATGATACTTGTCTTCTTCTTCATCATCGTCCTCTAGTTCCTCGAGATCTTCCATCCGAGCGGACTCAAGCATTCTTATTCCGAGGCGGGAGAGGCCCTAGACGTTTGAACACGGACACGTTAGCCGCATCCTTCTTCTTTTGTTTACATTCTGGCGCTTGCCGATTGTAGGCAATCGGCTCATTCCTGAATCCCAGCAGTGTCTGAAGAAGGGGCAGTCCCAGTGCCTATCCACGTCGTCTTGCTCCCTCGACTTTTCCTTGGCGCGGCGCTCATATCGCTCCTCGTCGCGATCATGCCGACGGTGTCTCCTGGCGTCTCTAGCCGCACGATCTCTTTCATCATCGTCGTTGTATCGCCGGCGTTGGTCGTATTGACCCACGTACTTGTTGAGGAGGTGATCGAGAGAGGTCACCGATATCTTACGTTCCTCACTTCTCCCTCTCGTGATGTAGCGCTTGCCATCGTGATCGGAGCCGATCGCGTGGAGCGGCTTCCTCTGTGTCCTTGCTATGAGAGCAGCTACCCTCATCTCCGTCCTTACCAGAGTGGTGCCCGTGTCCTACCATGTTGATATTGCACGAGAAATCTGGCCGGCACCCTCCATGGTAAGTATACTCCACCATGTTAACGGCGGGGAAGGGGTGTGTGTCGACCTTCATGGCGTACTGGCTGAAAATTAGCCGCCCTTGTTCTATCGCCATTTGGACATGTTGACGCCACACCCTGCAGTCGTTGGTGGCGTGGGTGAACGTGTTATGCCATTTGCAGTATGGCTTTCCGTTCAGCTCTTGCACCGTGGGGATCTTGTGGCCTTCGGGTAACTTTAGCCGCTTCTCCTTGAGTAAGAGGTCGAAAATCTGCTCAGCTTTGGTCACGTCGAAGTCAAACCCTTTTGGAGGACCTTGTGGCTTAACCCATTTACATGACACGGGGCTTGCCCCCCGAGTCCATTCAGCCACTGCTACCTCTTGATCTCCCGCAGCACCTTCATCTTCGTCTGCCTCAACCAGGACCACCGCACGCTTGAATTTATCCTGGTAAACATCCGGGTGGCGCTGTTCATATGCCGACGCCTTCGCACCATGTGCGCCGGTGAAGGGTAGTCTCGCTTGGGAGGCCACGTCCTTGATCGATGATGAGAGACCCACCACCGCCAACTCGATCGCTTCTTTTTCACTTACATGAACCGAATAGCATCGGTTCCTAACGGTCCCGAAGCGCCGGACGTATTCTGCCACCGTTTCCCGCGCTTCGTAGTACTTGTGCTAGATCGGCAATGCCAGCCTCGGAAGCCTCCGAGTGATACCGCACGTGGAACCGTTCTTCCAACCGCTTCCAAGTCCGGATTGAGTTTGGTGGCAGCGATGTGTACCACCCGAAAGCCGATCCCGTGAGGGACTTGTGCGAAGAACCTCACACGCAGCTCGTCTGATGCTGAGATCGTGCCCAACTGTGCCAAATATCGGCTCACATGCTCGATGGAGCTAGAACCATCTGATCCATTAAACTTTGTGAAATCAGGGAGCCGATATTTGGGTGGTAGCGGGATCAACTCGTACTCGTTGGGGTACGGCTTGGAATAGCCGATTGTCCTCCTTTTCGGCATCATGCCGAACTCGGTCTTTCGGAATTGTACAAATCTGATCCGCGGTGATGGTCGCAGGCGTCGAACTCTGAAGATTCGCCGGGGTGGCATACTTAGCCAGCCATGCTTGCTTTTCTAGCTCTGAGCCAACTGCAGGAGCTGAGCTCTGGAGGATTGTCGGAGTGGCATACTTAGCTAGCCACGTCTGCTTCTCAAGATCTGTTCCCGAAGCTCCTCCAGCTGTTCCAGAAGTCCCTGCTGTTGCAGCCTGGTTCGAGAGTGCCCAAGCTATCGCAGCCTCGGCACGTACGCGCACGTGTATCCGTGGGGGATCTCCTTGGGCGCCTCATGTAAGAATTGGTAGTCACTAGGGTCACCACCAATCTTGTAGACGACGTATGCCGATGAACTCGGCACTTCTGGTGCTGCCAACGTGAACGGCAGCGGTGGACGGGACCGGAGTGGCATCTCTCCTTGGTAAGTCCCCGCAGCTGGTCCCGACGGAGAATACCGATGGCTCATGATTTCCCGGATCACGCGCAGAGCGACACGCTCCAAAGTGTTCACCAGTGCTCTCGAATGGCGGTGCAGCGAATGAGCCACCATGAAGTTGATCTCCCGACGCAGCGACCTGGTGCGTTCCTCTGACGGGGTGGACAGGTCCACTCCATCGAGCGCGCCTTCAGGTGAGAACCCTTTCCACCTGATGCCATGTGAGCGGGTTCTGTGGAAAGAGCCGATGAGGTCGGCTTCGAGGACTGCTTTGATCTCGTCATGCTTCTTCTTGAGATCCTCAGTCATATCCTCGTACTTGACCGGAGTGCCTTCCGCCATCTCAGATGTAGATGGCGACACGGTTGATGTCGAAGATTGTCCCACCGGGCGTGCCAGAATGGTGTTGCGGTCAGAAACCCACCGGCGGGCAGCGACGGGCAACACCGTAGAGCCGGGAATCTCCCAGGACTGCGGCTGGCCCTGGTCCCTCCGAGCGACGGCCCGCAAAGCCTTCGGCACGCACGTCCGATGCCGATGCAAGGGCGTGCCACCTGACCTATACCTGGTCGTGAAGGTGTTGGATGATGCCTCGCTTAGTTTCCTCGCATGGCATACACGTAAACGTTAAATACGAGCCTCGATCGGCTCTCAGAGTTGTCTCCGTGAATCGGCTCAAGGAGCCGATCCACCCATGATGCGTACGAGGTGTACGATCGGATGGTGGTCCTGCTTGATCAAGATGAAGCTAAAACGACCTACTACGATTTGGGGTTTTCACCGCATAATCGGAACATCCTACTCGTGGATCGAGCCTCGGCGGCCACGCACGGTGATCGTAAACCGACCCTAGACAAGGCCTAAAAACCAACACAAAGTTGATCCTCGGAACATCCTGTCTAGGACTAGCAAACTACACCCTACGCGCCACTGGATCCTTCGACCCGTTTGTAAGGCCTAACGATACAGATATTAAACTAATCCTTGAAGAACAAGGAGCAATCATAACGGATCGGATCTACTAAACAATGATCAAGCGGGGTGCCGCCCTTACACCCAAGATAGGTGTAAGGGCGGCTAGATGCCTAAGGGTTGCACGACGATAGCATATATATGATATGTTGAACGATGCTAACCCTAAAACATCTATGATAACTACGTTGCTCGCCATCAAAAAGGCTTCAGTACGAGCAACGCATGAACGACGAATAAACGTGTGCTGCCTAGATCGCAAGATGCGATCTAGGAAGCATGGTGCTTACCCGGAAGAAACCCTCGAGACGGGGGAGTTGGCGATGCGCCTAGATTGGTTTGTGGTGAACGTGATTGTTGTTTATTTCATAAACCCTAGATACATATTTATAGTCCGGGGGACTTTCTAATTCAGAGCGTGCACCTAACCGTGCACGGGTTGAACTCTAACTTCTAAACGACACGTATCCTACTATGTTACGTATACACGGGCAAACTAGCCCAAACTTTGTATGGAAGGCCGATTCATGTATTCCTTCTATGTATATTCTTCAAGCCCATCTTCAATCGCGGCCCACCTCTGATCCGGTCAAATTCTGGTGATAACAGTTATATGACAATACTCACATGTTTTATATACACTTTACATTATTTTGATGCATTTTCCGGCACTAACCTATTAACAAGATGCCGAAGCGCCAGTTCCTATTTTCTGCTATTTTTGGTTTCAGAAATCCTACACAGGAAATATTCTCGGAATTGGACGAAACAAAAGCCCACGGTCTTATTTTCCACGAGCTTTCCAGAACACCGAAGGAGATACGGAGAGGGGCCAAGGTGGCCCCACACCCTAGGGCGGCGCGGCCTGGAGGGGGGCGCGCCGGCCTGTGGGGTGGGCCCCTCGGCTGCCTCCCGACTCTGCCCCTTCGCCTATTTATTCTCTCCGTCGCGAAAGCCCTAGTACCGAGAGCCACGATACGAGAAAATTTACTGTGACGCCGCCGCCGCCAATCCCATCTCGGGGGATTCTGGAGATCGCCTCTGGCACCCTGCCGGTGAGGGGAATCATCACCGGAGGACTCTACATCATCATGCCCACCTCCGGATTGATGCGTGAGTAGTTCATCCTTGGACTATGGGTCCATAGCAGTAGCTAGATGGTTGTCTTCTCCTCTTGTGCTATCATGTTTAGATCTTGTGAGATGCCTATCATGATCAAGATCGTCTATTTGTAATGCTACATGTTGTGTTTGTTGGGATCCGATGAATATGGAATACTATGTCAAGTTGATTAATTAATCTATCATATATGTGTTTTTTATGATCTTGCATGCTCTCCGTTGCTAGTAGAGGCTCTGGCCAAGTTGATACTTGTGACTCCAAGAGGGAGTATTTATGCTCGATAGTGGGTTCATGCCTCCATTGAATCCGGGACAGTGGACGTAAAGTTCTAAGGTTGTGGATGTGTCGTTGCCACTAGGGATAAAACATCAATGCTTTGTCTAAGGATATTTGTGTTGATTACATTACGCTACGTACTTAATGCAATTGTCCGTTGTTTGCAACTTAATACTCGGAAGGGGTGCGGATGCTAACCCGAAGGTGGACTTTTTAGGCATAGATGCATGCTGGATAGCGGTCTATGTTATTTGTCGTAATGCCCTAAGTAAATCTCATAGTAGTCATCATGATATGTGTGTGCATTGTTATGCCCTCTCTATTTGTCAATTGCCCAACTGTAGTTTGTTCACCCAACATGCTATTTATCTTATTGGAGAGACACCACTAGTGAACTGTGGACCCCGGTCATTTCTTTTTCATCTGAAATACAATCTACTGCAATCTCTGTTCTCTGTTGTTCTTCGCAAACAAACATCATTCTCCACACCATACATTTAATCCTTTGTGTACAGCAAGCCGGTGAGATTGACAACCTCACTGTTAAGTTGGGGCAAAGTATTTTGATTGTGTTGTGCAGGTTCCACGTTGGCGTCGGAATCCCTGGTGTTGCGCCGCACTACACTCCTCCACCAACAACCTTCACGTGGCCTTCATCTCCTACTGGTTCGACAACCTTGGTTTCTTACTGAGGGAAACTTGCTGCTGTACGCATCACACCTTCCACTTGGGGTTCCCAACGGACGTGTGTTTTACGCGTCATCACGACGCAAACCTGGCCCAAATATGCGCCTCGCATGCGTCTCTGCAGACGTTGCGCGGACGTGCAAAGTGTCCGCTCGCGTCTAGCGGGCGTTTCGTCAGGCCCGCCTGACAGCGACCCTGGCTTGATGCGTCTTCTCAGGCGCGCCAACGACTGGCGCCGCTGCGTCACTTCGGCAGTCTGCGCCACGTTAGTGGCGATGCCTCGCCTGCCGAGCGGTCGCCGCCCACCTCCGCCACGCAGTAATGGCGACGCCACGCGTCTCGCGGTCATCGCCAGCCTCCGGCCTACATAAAGAGGGTGCGTGCTCTTCTTCCTCATCCACTCCTCCACACAAACCCTAGCCTCCACAAGCTCCACCGTACCGCCGCCTAGCTCTTCCTGTGACGCACGCAGCCAGCCCCGGGAGGAATTCCATGGCGGGTCCTGGTGGCTGATACGTCTCCGACGTATCGATAATTTCTTATGTTCTATGCCATATTATTGATGATACCTACATGTTTTATGCACACTTTATGTCATATTAGTGCATTTTCTGGAACTAACCTATTAACAAGATGCCGAAGTGCCGCTTGCCGTTTTCTGCTGTTTTTGGTTTCGTAAATCCTAGTAACGAAATATTCTCGAATCGGACGAAATCAAGACCCGTGTTCCTATTTTCACCGGAAGCATCCGTAACACCCGAGAGCCGCGCAGGGGGGCCCCGTGGGCCCTGCATGATAGGGTGGCGCGGCCCGGGCCCCGGCCGCGCCAGCCCTATGGTGTGGCCACCCCTTCGACCCTCCCGCGCCGCCTCTTCGCCTATATAAAGCCTCCGTCGCGAAACCCCGATGCGAAGAACCACGATACGGAAAACCTTCCGCAGCCGCCGCCATCGCGAAGCCAAGATCCGGGGGACAGGAGTCTCCGTTCCGGCACCCCGCCGGAGCGGGGAAGTGCCCCCGGAAGGCTTCTCCATCGACACCGCTGCCATCTCCACCGCCATCTTCATCACCGCCGCTGCTCCCATGAGGAGGGAGTAGTTCTCCATCGACGCTCGGGCTGTACCGGTAGCTATGTGGTTCATCTCTCTCCTATGTACTTCAATACAATAATCTCATGAGCTGCCTTACATGATTGAGATTCATATGATGATGCTTGTAATCTAGATGTCATTATGCTAGTCAAGTGAGTTTTACCTATGTGATCTCCGGAGACTCCTTGTCCCACGTGTGTAAAGGTGACAAGTGTGTGCACCGTGTGGGTCTCTTAGGCTATATTTCACGTAATACTTATTCACCGTTGAATGGCATAGTGAGGTGCTTATTTATATCTCTTTATGATTGCAATGTGTTTGTATCACAATTTATCTATGTGCTACTCTAGCAATGTTATTAAAGTAGTTTTATTCCTCCCGCACGTGTGCAAAGGTGACAAGGGTGTGCACCGTGTTAGTACTTGGTTTATGCTATGATCATGATCTCTTGTAGATTGCGAAGTTAACTATTGCTATGATAATATTGATGTGATCTATTCCTCCTACATATGCATGAAGGTGACAGGGTGCATGCTATGCTAGTACTTGGTTTAGTCTTTTGATCTATCTTACACTAAAGGTTACTAAAATATGAGCATTATTGTGGAGCTTGTTAACTCCGGCATTGAGGGTTCGTGTAATCCTACGCAATGTGTTCATCATCCAACAAAAGTGTAGAGTATGCATTTATCTATTCCCGTTATGTGATCAATGTTGAGAGTGTCCACTAGTGAAAGTGTAATCCCTAGGCCTTGTTCCTAAATACCGCTCATTGTCGCTTGTTTACTCGTTTTATCGCGTTACTACTCGCTCGCGTTACTACCGCTTGTTTACCGTCCCGGGCAAAGCACTTTTCTGGTGCCGTTGCCACTACTTATTCATACCACCTGTATTTCACTATCTCTTCGCCGAACTAGTGCACCTCTTAGGTGTGTTGGGGACACAAGAGACTTCTTGCTTTGTGGTTGCAGGGTTGCATGAGAGGGATATCTTTGACCTCTTCCTCCCTGAGATCGATAAACCTTGGGTGATCCACTTAAGGGAAACTTGCTGCCGTTCTACAAACCTCTGCTCTTGGAGGCCCAACACTGTCTACAAGAATAGAAGCTCCCGTAGACATCAGTGGCCGGCGAGGCGGTCGAGGCCGCGGGCCTGGGCGCCCCCGGGACCGGGGCAGGGGCCACCGTAGTGGAGCAGCTACCACCCCACTGTCGCCGTCGCCTGCGCCGTCCTCGTCTTCGCGGGAGGAGCGCTGCTTCGAGTTCCTCTGCATCGAAGACGACCCACTCGGCATCAAGCGGTTGCCGGACAAATTCACCGAGTTCATCGATGGCGTCGAGCCGACCCAGATGCAGCTACGGGAGGCCAGCTGCAACTTCTGCCGGTGGCATGTCGAGGACTTGTTCGACGGGCAGGGCAAGATGTATCTGCACGACAAGTTTGTGTAATATTTGGAACTATGTCTAAATGGAAAAGAGAAAAAAAGGAGTTGAAAAAAAATACGTCGCCCCGCTGGATGCACCCCAGACGCAAACGACGCGCGGACATAAACAGTCACTTTCGCCCGTCAGGCGACGGAAACGGACATTTTAGACATCCGATTTGCGTCGCCCCGAGTTGGAGATGCCCTACGCGGCAACCCAAACGGACGCGCTGGGCCATCCGTTTTGGGCCGTTTGGGTGGCCACGCGGACACCCGGACAGCGGCCCGAGTCCGCGAGTCCGTTTGGGTCGCACGCAGCGCCCAATGATGCGACCAAAAAAGGCGCCACGTGGTTCGTCTTCAACGCACGGCGCTGAGCCATGGCAGGCCTCGACGGGACAACAATGGCGGGCGGGAGAACGCGCGAGAAAGTTCCCGCGTGCACTAGGCTTCCCGCGCGCGTGAAAAGGACTTGGGTGCGCGCTCGCGCCCAAGTTTCCCGCCAAGGCCGCCGGCTATAAAAGACGGTGGCGCCCTCACAGACCTCACAACTGCTCCGCCGCCCTCTCCCCCTCTTCCTTCTCCGGCGCCCTCTACACCTCCATCGCCATGCCGCGCACCCTGCAGGCCACGTGGGCCAAGCTCTCCCTCGCCGTCCGGGCCAGGTTCCCGCGGACGGAGGAGGAGAAGCGAGCGGACGCGCTTTGGATCACCGACGACGAGGCGCTCCACGTCGCTGCCGAGGGGATGGCGAAGAAGGAAGAGGACGCGGAGCTGGTAGAGGCGGCTGTGGACGGCTGGCACGAGACCACGGACGGCTGGTACGAGGCTGCGGAGAAGGAGGCGGAGCCCGCCGCGGAGGAGAACCACGAGGCCGCGGCCGCCTGGAGGCACAGACAGCTGTGGAACGCGCCGCCCTTCAGGAGCTCGACTCGTGCGGGAAGCAGATGGTGCCGCCGCAGGAGGCGGAGCGCGAGCGCGCCCAAGCTGCAGAGGCGAAAAAGAGAAAGGCGGCCGCGGAGGAACGCCGCAAGAGGGCCACCGCCGAGCCACCCAGCTGATAAAAGCTGGAGTAGAATCCTCATGTGTACAGACCTCCCGCGTCGAGTGAAATCCACGGCCGCGAGGCAAGTCGATGGCGAGTTGCCGGCGAGGCCGCCGGTACGTACCTAGGCTAGTAGTATATTTTAAGAAACAAAATGTAATGTTTAACTTTAATGGAGAAAGGAATATTCCATATGACACGCAGGCAGGTGCGGACAAGGGATGGACGCGAGCGGCCAGCCATCGACGTCCGCGAACACGCAAACGCGACCCAAATTTGGACCGGCTTTGGATCGCCCCGGATGCTACGATCATCCGTTTTAGGAATGGATCCGCGCGCTACCGGCCAGATTTTTGTTCGGTTCGACCCATACAGACACGCGGGTATTCGCGATGGAGATGCCCAGACGTCATACAGGCATTCACGCGAAGGACGGCAACCGTCCGTCCGCGCATTGTGCTTGCGCGGCGGCGCCGCCCAGACGCAACTATACCATGTCTCTGTTCACGGCGTCGCCCACCTTCCCGATTGACCTCGGACGTCGCCATCGCGTCGGCCTCCCGTGTCACCTCGCATCGGTGGGACACCCACGTGAGGGCGGTCAAATAACGAAATCAAGCAACGGAATCACCAGTTTACCTCCATCTGTAGGCTAGCCTTGGTTCCCGTGATCCGTCGGCGCGTGATCTAGGGGACCGACGGAAACACGTGGGCGCGTAGCTTCTTTTTGTTTTCGACACGACCGGTGCCTGCGCGATCCAGATCCACCGTCGTGATTGTCGCTGCCTGCCAGGGCAAACGGAACATGTGTCCCTCCAGTTAGCAGCATCCGTATTTTCCTTTAGCTCCATACATTTCTGCGCATAAAATTCCACTGATTATATACTACCTCCACCTTAAAACTTAAGTCTTATATTTTTTTTAAAGTCAAATCAAGTAAAGTTTAAACAAACTTTTAAAACAATCTATCAATAAATATAATATTGTGTAGATAACATACAAAATATTATCTAAGTAGAGTTTGAATAAACCTTTAAAACAATTTATCAATAAATATAATATTTGGTAGATAACATACAAAAATATATTTTATTATTTATTTAATAATTTAATTTTGTATTTTGTATGTTAATGATTTTAGGTAAAAGCTTAGTCAAACTTGATATAGTTTGACTTTCTAAAAATAATATAAGTTTTAAGCGTTAGGATGAAAGTAGTAAACAACTATAAAGGTAGTCCTTCTCTAAACAAGCTTTCTTCCTGTTATATTAATATAGCAATCATATGATACAACCACGAGTGTCGAAACGAAATAAATTGCCAGGCAGCAACAAACACACGTCCTAAAGAAGAAAAAGAAAAAAAATGGAGACACGGCCTAAACCCTAAACCCGCGAGGACTCGGCCACGACACCACAAAACTCACCGCCTGCAAACATGCACACTACGGTCACGAAGCCTCCATCATTGTTTCACCACGGTTGCCGTCACGAGGTCTGCAAGGTAGAGGCGAAAAGTAGCTTGAATAGGGGCCAATAGTACCGTGGCCGCACGGGAGGGAACTACCTCCACCGCCAAAAGCGGTAGTCGACCTGCAGTCACACCAGTCTCAGTTGGTTCCGATCGGGCCCTGTAAGCCCGTAAAGCCCCGTTGGAGGCACACCAATCCCAAGAGATCGAGTTTGGCCAAACCTACATAGGGTATGTAAAGCCCGTCGCCATGCTGCAACAGTTCGACTGCCTTCGTCGCAGATCCTAGCACAAGCACCTTCACTGCCACCTGCAGAACACGCAGAAAAAAGGGCAGACCTGCCAACCCCCGACCCAGATGGGGCCTAAAGGGCCTAGATTTGGGCCGTACGGGCTCGGACGATACTGCCCCACCACTGCCTGCCATTATGTGCCGCCCTCAATAACTGGAGCAGACAAAACTTATCGTGTAGAAAATAGACGGAAAGTCGTGGTTCCAAGACATTAGGCTGCTCATAGTGGAAGTAACATAGGTAGTAACATCACACACCCCAAAGCATTTTGGTGACATGGCATATCAATAAATGAAGAAAGAGAATGGAGTGGTAACTAGCTATGTTACCATAAGACTGCTCATAGTGGGAGTAACTTAGGTAGTAACATCACACATTTCAATGTGTTTTGGTGACATGGCATAGCAATAATCTCCGCTGGCGCTAACTCTTTGAAAGGGATAAAGCATGGCCTATGTGTTTAGGACGTAGGCGCCACCTCAGAATTCTAAAGAAGACACCGCAATAACATAAAACCAAAATGAACAAACCTTCCGGTCACCGATAGGACATGGTCCGCTGTACCTCCTAGCCTCGAGACTTGACGCTAAAATTTTACGAGTTTTATTTTCCTTTAGAAAAAGGGGGCAAAGCCCCTGGTTCCATTAACAACAAAGGTTTTATAGCGATAAGGTTTGGGAGCAAAAACACTCGAGAATGAAGAAAACATAAAATGTCACAGCACATGACAATGAGGCAAACACACTACAAGATATAATTACATCTGGACATTTTCGACCGGCTTATCGCAGACAATTTCCTGACACCATCGGCTCATAAATGAGAGTACTAGAGGCCCGACACGATCTTTGTGAGACGCAAGCCCCTACATCAAAAGGTTCATATCCAGGCAATCTGACTCAATTCCCCACGATTATGATCTAGGAGCATTAGATTTTCGTCCAACAAGCTCGACAAGTTGTCCAGGCACAATAACCTCCAACTCCAGATGGGCGAAGTAATTTGCTTGTTACCACTTTGACACCTGGCCCTTTTAACCCCTAAAAAACATCTCATTACGAGTTGACCAAAGTGTCTAGAGGACAGCAGTCGAGAACATATTCAAAACAGAATTCATATTTTCACTAATTCACCATCTTAATACTGATTCAGAATCAGAGCCCATACATTTGTTAAAAATAGAGGAAACAATTCCCTAAGGTATTTTGCTACCACACAACCAAAGGAAAGGTGATTACATGATTCTTGTTCATTGCAAAATAAACACGATAAAGCATCCACCTTCATCTGTTTATTCAGATTGTCTCTAGTTAGGAGCTTGTTATTGGATAAAAGACATAAGAAGAATTCTGAGAGGGAACATTTCCAAATAGCAACGGGTATGGACAGAAACAATACCACCGCTATTCACTATCCCATAGAAACAAGAAACAGAATACACTTCAGAAGAATGAAACAACCAAATGGAGGAATCTTCAGAATCAGAGAGATGAACAGTTTGGATCAAAGCAACAAGTTTAAGCCATTTGTTAAACCAAAACTGGAGTGGCAGTCCTCCTAAAGGTGAACTCCAGGGTCAGTCCCATCCCAAGCATCGGCAACAATACAATCTTGTTCATTAACAATCACATTTAAATCAAATCAAGAATAGTGAGAAAACAATTGCCCAACCAAATATTTGCAGTCTATAGATCAGTCTATTTTTAAATCCAGGAAAAGAGTAAATAAAGATTAAAATCCCTAAGGTTTTGGATGCCGAGGCCCCAAAACTCTTTTTTTCGGGGAGACAGAGTCCCAATTCATCAAATGATATTTATGTGAATCTACTATGTTATTCCAAAAGAAATGGGCCATTTGAGAATTAGTCAATTTCATGGTCTATTTAGGAAATTTCAGAAAGGACAGTAAAACACATCGGAATACCCAAATGAACATTCGAGTTTTACTTTCTGTAGTGCACGTCGACACGGCCAGTTGCTATCTAACTTTACATAGCGTAACACATCCAGCAGACGAATTCGTTGACAAGGGTGCGCACTCCGCCGTGCTGTATTCTCCACTCACTGCGCTTCGCTTCGAGGATTCCGACGGGGCGCCGTGCCTGCAAAGGTACGCGCATGAATTCGTTCACATCCCAAAGCTTGCTCCTTTGCGGAGTCAGGATATGCCTTCCTTGTCTCGGGACACTACCTACGCAGAAGACTACCAAAGCTGCCAGCCGAAAGGCAGAGAAAAATTTAAATATACTGTACAAATCACATGTCTACGATGTTCAGAAAGAAAAATACTGTAAACATCACATGTCTGCGATGTTCACGTCCTACTCCCATGATCGTCAGACTAAAGAACAACACGTGGAAGCGCGGATCGCCAGCCAAAGATTCCAATCACACCGGACATCACTCAGTTAGTAAACAAGCTGAGAGCAGAGAAGACCACGCCAAATTTCAAACTGACGGCGAAACGTGCGATTTTTTTCAGAGCCGAGATACAGAAGAAGCCGGGGAATTATCATCGTTCCAGCCTTCCAGCACTCCGGTAAACTACTAATCTAGAGTAATAATCTGCTAGCACTGACATCGACCAGGTCTGAGCGCTAGTTGATCACATTATGAATTGAGCATTTCGCGGCGGCGGCAGCAGCAGCTAACCACTAGCTTAATCTTCTTTTATCTTTCCTGACCTTCCTCTTCTTTGACGTTCTTGCCGACCGTCTTCTCCAACCGAAGATTTATACTTGTATATCCTCATGTATGATGTATCTATCCATGCCTATTTTCCTGCAAATTAGAAATTAACATGTTACTTCCTCAACCATGTACATGATAGTACCTCCAAGCCACCAGGTACTGTCACTATCTTATAAAAAAAGAAAACAAGATGGATCGTACACCCTATATGACAGACTTAACAAGCGACGATTTTGGCTTGCTTAAAGGTATGTTAACAGCCGTCCCTAATCCAAGTTTCTCAACGCGTCAACTGATAAACATCAAGTCCCTGACTTTTCTCACAACTCAGGTAACGCAGCACTAATACTACAGTGCTACTGCAGAGAATACCAAGTGGGCTACGTTGCAAATGAAGCTCCAACAAGACACCCTGTTTCCTTGTCCAAAAACAGCGAGGATTGTTCAGTCAAGAGATAACGATATGAGAAGTTGCTTGCCAAAACACCATTATATGTTGTGCAATGCCAAACCTAAACAGCTCATAATACGAATGAGACAGCCAAATCCATGACAAAAGCCTGAGCGGCAACCCCACCTAAAATAGCATCCTGATTGATCATAAGCATACCTAAACAATCATGTAGAGTGCACACATGCCTGTGTCTCCCCCTAAAGCAACGAAACAGCTGAACGCGCAACGAAAGGAGTAATCAAGAAGACGATTGCGAGTAAATGCAATCTGTTTTTCCAAGGCAAAGATCATGGCCAATCTGGACAACGGTTGGGTGCGTCCGTGATAACTAATACGGAGTACATGATAATCAGGTAAACAGTTAACAGACTTGCAGTGACACACATGAACTAAACCTGCATTCTCCCAGTGTCACACAGAGACAGTAGTGTGGGTATCTATAAACTTGGTGTATACCCTTGTACCCTTCATTCTAAGAGCAACAAACACACTACCTCAACCTCAATCATGATTCCATCTACTGTAAAGCATGCAATGTTCTACTCTAGATGCCAGTTACAACACGCTAAAGGAGTGAGGAATGTGTAACAGGTGTACTGTGTTAAGCACATGCCTTTGCAAGCCAGTGCCAAGCACCTATCAAATCGCCAAACTTGCGATCTTCGAAGATCCTGAACTCCTAGAAATGAAAGGATGGGGAAAGGGCCAAATAAGCCTCCTTCTCCGCACATGCCAAGATATGGGGGACTAATCTTGACAACAGTTAACACCATCACTCCATATCACAATCTCATTAAACAAGTCAAATTGCCTCTTGTATTTTTCCAGTGGCCGTACTAGTTAGCCCACAACATCAGATCCCTAGTCCCACAACAGTAGATCAATTAATTAATCAGAAAAGAAACCTGCACGCTGCATCACCGCTGAAAAAGAAGAATATCCCCAGCAAGCACATCAAGAAATATTCTGAAGGAAAAAATAATGCGTTGAGGTGTTGAAAAGGCAATGCCAATCACACTCAGGCTCTCGCAACTGATATAAGGCTCAGCTACGATAATTCAGTGACACCCGCAACTGAGATAAATAATCATGGACTTATTATCGAGTGACACATGCTAACCCGATGAATTGGTTCGTCTACTCTATCTATAATAATAAGTTTGTATCATCGATTTTGTCAGCTCGATCACCATATAGAAGTGGTCAAATTAGCCGCATTGAAATATCTAGCAACGGATGCTATGAAGAATATGTCAGTCAAGAGGAATTTGAGGCCTCACCTCCGGTCTGCCGTTCCTGGCAGCTCATCGACCTCTTGGCGCCGGCGCGTTCCTGGTGGCGGCTATCGTTGGCCACCCTCGCCGACCCAACCCTGAACCCCGGCGCGGCCTTGCCGGCCGTCTCAGACGCTGCCTCGTCAGACGCCGTCTCGACGTACTTGGCCGAGCCCATCTCCATCTGCGCGATGCGCACAGCGCCGAAGAGCTTCTCGGGCAACTCTTCCTCTGACTGGGACTCCACAAGGAAACCCATGTCGATGGTCACCGACGTGACGGCGCCAAGGGCCAGATGCAGGATGGCGCTGGCGATCGCTGAGCTGCCGATGTCGACGTCGATCTCGAGGTAGTCGTCGCCCTTGTGGTAGCGGCAGGTGAGCGCGCGGCCGAGGAGGCACGCGCCGTAGTTGCCGACGGTGGCGCGGACGAGCCAGGGGCCCTTGACGATGCGGTTGACGATCTTGAAGCGCGCGTTGCGGTACGCGTCGTCGCCGTAGACGAAGCGGCCGAGCAGGGAGTCCGGCGGGATGGGCGCCTCCGCCGCGAAGTAGAACACGGAGCTGTACGCGTCGGGCCGGCCGGGGACCTGGAGAGACACGGGATCGACTCCCAGAGTCAGCCACACACACACTCAACTAAAAAAAAGATGTTTTTTTTCCATCTGGGGATTCCTAGTTTCCTACGCCTAGATGGGATCGATCGATCGGGTTTGGTATGGGACCTGGAGATTGACGGCGACGAGGAAGTGGGCGTCGGGGTCCTTGCGGAGGCGCGCGCGGCGGAAGGCGGCGGCGACGGGGATGTCGTCGCGGGCGAGGACGTGGTCGAGGCGCGCGTGGGAGCGGAGCCAGTCGACGCCGGCGGGGCGGAGGAGCCAGTCCGGGGAGGACGGCGCCTTGGCCCGCCTCCCGCCGCCGCCCGAGAAGTAGCCGCGCGCGCGCAGGTGGAACAGGTCCCCCGGCGGCGAGGCCCACCCGTTGGTGCCCCTGTCGAGGTCCACCTGCCGAAGCGAGCCGGCGGACACGGCTTCCTCCCGCCAGTTGCCGCCGCCGGATTCGTCCTGCTTCCGGCGCTGGGGCGTCGTCGAGGACATGGACGCCGGCCGGGGATGGGCACGGAGTGGGTCGGGTCTGGTCGGGTCTGGGTGTCCTTGCGCGAATTGTGGGAGGCGTTGGACTTTGGCAATCGGTTGTGATGGGAGCTTGCGCCTATAAAACAGTGGGGTTGTGGGATTCGTAGGAAGGAAGGAGAGCCCTTTGCTTTCGAGGACCTCCTCCGCTTGTGTGTCTCTAGCTAATTTGTGTGTCTAGTTAATTTTCTGGTCTTCTGTGTCAGTAACTCTATCCACCGAACGACCCTTCATTTTGCTACTCCCTCCATACAGTACCCATTTCAAGAAAAAAAAAATTTACTACTAATTTGGTTAACAAAATATAAAATATCTGCCACAAAAATTATACCATTGGAAACTTTTTCCTAATTTAGTTAACAAAATATAAGATATATCACAAAAATTATACTATTGAAAACTTCTTTTGAATATAAATCCAATGGTATAATAAAGAACATTATTATATCTCAATAGTTCATAATAAGTTTCATGCCATGTTATAAATGTATTAATCGAAAACATTGACACACGTGTGGTAATTAAATAAACCAGGTTCCCTAGTGTTCCTTTATGTGAACTAGCTCATTGGTCATCTGATGATCGAGTTTCTTGATCATGGACATTCATATCAATTGATAAAGGGATCATATCATTGGGTGAATGATATGATAGACATACCCAATATGTATTGCAACACAATCAAAGCACATAGTTCAACATTGCGACAATTATAAAAGTGTAGTAACCTAATCCTTAGACCGTGAGATCGTATCTAACAACTATCACTGGATGCTGCCTTGGCTGCATCAACCGTCACAGGGTGATCATAAAAGTGTTCTCAAGTATTTCGAAGGGGTAGGCTGAGGCATATGTATCGATATCGGGATTTGTTCATATGCGTGATGAAAAGATACTCTTAGCCCATTTGATGAGATTATATTCATGAAACTGTGCATCTTATGACTAGGTCATGAGGATGGAATATCACGGGAACTAGTTGAATAGCCTTGTCGATAACAAGATTAAAGTAGGTATGATGATACTGACGATCAGGTCTCGTGCAAGTGTTGGTATCGAAGTAACAAAGGGAATAGGAATCAACGTTTATGGTTCAACGACATGTGTATATTCTTGGAATGCACATGTGTCATTATGGGCATAATGATCATTGATTGGAGAGGCCTCTCGATCATGTCGGTAGTATTCCTAAATCATAGGGTAACACACTTAAGGGTTCGGTGATGCTCAGATATGCTTATGGAATCATCTAAAAACTCGAAGAATAGAGAAGAGAGAGCCGGAAGGGTTCGGGAGAATTCGAAGGATGTTCAGAGTGGTTCTAGAGGTGTATCGGGTCATTGGGAATTAAATAATATGTATTATGTATGAATTAAATGAACTGATATTAAATATATGTTATTTATTTAATAAATAAAAGGAATCCCACCTTAACGGGCCCCTCCCAGAAGGGAGCCCATTAAGGGATCGGCCGCCCCAAAGTGGATAAGGGTGGGGGCGTCCTAGGGTTAGGGTTTGGGCGCATGGGCCATCTTGGGCCCCTGCCCCCTCTCTCTTGGCCCAGCCGCACCCCTGCCCCCTCCCCTATATAAGGTGGAGGAACATGAGGGGACAGAGCACACAATTCCCATGAGGAAAAGGAGAGCCCCCTCCAGGAGCCTCTCCCTCCTCCTCCTCCTCTCTCTCTCTCCCTCTCCCTATCCCTCTCCCTCTCCCTCTCCATCTCCTCTCGGGCGTGTATCCTTGAAGATCCGTGCACGTGGGGGTCAACTCCATCCTAGTACGTCGTCGTGCAGCTCGTGTTCCGATCCAAGAGATCTACTTCCTCACTCCTGGTGACAAGGGATTAACTTGTCAATGCCTACAAGTTGTAGACTAGGGTTTTACTCGGAAGTAGAGGGCAAGTAGATCTCGAAGGTTTCAGCCGAAAAGTACTCGACGATATGAGAACTAGGGTTTGTGAGACAATGATTCGATCCCCTCTTTGTCCCTCGACTCCCCCTTATATAGGAGGCGGAGCCGAGGGATTCGTGATACACAAGTTTACAAAGTCCGGGAGGGTTTCTAACCCGTCCCGCAAGATTACAAATAATGCTTCCTATTACAACTCTAGCTTTCCTTAATAGTATCTTGGGCTTCCGAATCTTCTTATCCTTCGGGTCGTGGGCCTTCAGTAAACCCCGGGTACCATCTTCGGCAGGCCCATTGAGGATGCCTATGTCAGTAGCCCCCGAGATTTTGCTTGAATCGCAGAGTCAGGGAAAATCTCCAACTTTATATTTGTTCAATAGCTCTGAACTTTATCATATATCTTTGGATATGAAATTATATATTGCACATGGATAATGGTAGTTGGGGCTAGTTCATTGTTGGGGGGGTGACCCCCGGTATGCCAAAGGCATGCCAAACCGGATGGTTTGAGCCATCAAGATACCGGTTTAATGATTATACTGGAGCACGAGGTTAAGTGTTTGGCTAAGTAAAGCTAAGCCGGTATCCCCAAGAGGGGTATACCGGAGCCAGATAAAGAAGATACCGGGCTACCGGTAAGAAGTGCACTATAGCACGTCGGCAGGACTGGTCAAAGATTCTCTCCAGAGCTAGAGGACAAGGATGAGCTAAGCAAAGTAGCTTTAAACAAAGCCGTGACGATAAAGAAGAGGATGACGCTGAAAGAAGCCGGAGGACGTCAGCCTCCCTGATTAAAGAAGACCCCGGCGTCATTTATGATTAAAGTAACTTTGTAAAGTAGTTTGTCTAGTCAAAGATGCCATTAGGGTTTCTTCCTCTGTAAGCCACCCTCTCCCCTATATAAGGAGAGGGGGCACCCCTGTACACAAGTAAGGGAACAAGTAGGTAGCGATCTAGAGAGACCTTGTATTCGAAAACCTGTATCTTGTGGAGATCAATGAAGAGAAAGATCTAGAGCAGATTTCTTCCTTGTGTCTTTCTTCTTCTACCTCTGGCTTTGGCTAAGTTCTTGAGGAAAGCATCCGGAAGTTCATCCTATCTAATCAAAAACCCTCCCCCGAATCCTCTAGCGCCCATTCGACCCCAACTTAAGTCATCCTATGGCATCTGTCTGTTCACCACGACGACAATTGGCGCCCACCGTGGGGCATGAAGTGGCGCTTGCTGGAGTTCACATTCGGGAGGCTATCCTTGACGTCGCCGGCCAGCGGACCGTGTCTGCGCTCATGCAGCGCATCTACTCCATGGACTTCATCAACGACAACGCGGGCTGCTTCGCCAACGGCGGCATCTTCCCCAAGAACGGCCGCGTCATCGAGTTCGGCAGCCACCGCGTCTACTTCGGCACTGTCCCCGTGCGCCAGCGCCTCTCGCCGGTGCTGGTGGCGCCGGATCCGCCAAGGTGGCTATGTGCTGGCCGCGCCGCCGGCAGCGTGGAGGTGATGATGGCTGGCGCGGTTGACGCTGGCAAGGAGGCTGTGGAAGAAGGTGCTGGGCGTGCGGCATCGACCCGCGCGGCCAAGCCACCGCTGGAGCGCGACGCAGGCGCTGCGGGAGCATCTTCCGCACCGCCGGAGACACCACTTCAGGCGGCGATGAGCGTGCTGGCGACGCCCATCGCGCAGAACATTGACCCGGCAACAGCTCAGGCGGAGCTGGAGGCAACACGCAAGAAGCTGCTGGTGAACGGCGCCGACATCGTCCGGGCGCAGCGCGAACTAAACCTAACCCTACGTGAGCATAACGCTGCCCATGGCTTTGCTTCTGTTAGCGCTCATGCTGCTAGGATGCCGGAAAACCGGCTTAAAGCTCGCAATCTAGATCAGGATCTGCGTAAGGAAATTCTTGCCGGCAAAAGTACCTCTGCATCTGTGAGCATCGTAGAGAAACCTAAGTACAGTAGACCGGATAAAACTATAAAAGCTGCTAAGGCTGCAGTAGAGGTGTGTGAGTCACTTTCCGGAGAGGCTTTGGCAAAACAGCAAGAGCGTGTTAGAGATTTGCTTGAAACTATTGAGCAGCAGAATGCTGAGCAGCTCGCTAAGTTGAACAAAGTTGTGGCTTCAAAATCCGCGCGTTCAACAAAGAATGTCGGAAGCAAGTCCCATGGGCAGGCATCGTCCCCCCATCCGGACAGAAGAAGAGAAAAAGAGATGAATGCGCAGCAGATGACTGTGTACGATCCGGTTCTTGCCGGAAAGCAACAAGCCGGACAACACGATGCCGGTAAAAAAAGCCAAGGGGCAGATCAAGGCTACATCAGAAGAGGCTATGCCGGAAACAATCATGCCGGTAGACACGAAACCGGGCAAAATTATCGAGCTGCAAGGGCAGCGTACGAAGAGGAGGAAACACATCCCCCAAGGTACCGGCAGGCAAGGGCCGCGGTACCGGAACGTTACGATGAAGGTGATTCGACAAGACTTACGACATACCGGAACCCGCTGGGGGAACGCTTGGGAGAAAGACACCTGCCAGAACGGGATGCGAGGCACCATCTGGATAGGGTGTACCTGTCTGAAATGATCGAAGCAGAAGGTCCTCCGGGCCCAAAATGTTTTGGTCCAAGGATCATGAAAGAGGAACCACCAGCTCGCAACTTCCAGTTGCCCCGTGACACAAAAACGTATGATGGCACCACTAAGCCGGAAGACTGGCTCGCGGATTACGTGACCGCGGTATACGTCGCTGGTGGCGGAGGAACCGTAACTGGAGGAGGAAACCGGCGTTGGGCCGTGAGAATTGTACCATCATTCCTGGTGGGACCAGCAAGAATTTGGCTGAGCAACTTGCCGGCAGGAAGCACAAACGGTTGGTTGGACTTTGAGAAAGCTTTTGTAAGTAGGGATTTCTATTTTCGTGCCCTCGGGTCCTTAGTTGTGCTCAGTTTTCCCCAGCTCCTTAGTTTTTCCTCAGTTTTCCCCAAGACCTTGTCTGAAACCCGCAGAAGGAGCTCAGACGGAAGGAATCCGTTACGTTGGCCGTTCCGTGCTGACGAGTTGGGTCGTGTCGTTTGTGGGGCCGCGTCGTGTGGGGCTAGTAGGAAAGAACCGCGTGGGACAGGACGAGACCATGTT
Organism: Lolium rigidum; assembly: GCF_022539505.1. Lineage (NCBI taxonomy): Eukaryota > Viridiplantae > Streptophyta > Magnoliopsida > Poales > Poaceae > Lolium > Lolium rigidum. The sequence goes on from NW_025901333.1 coordinate 26,266, forward strand.
TGTGTGGCCGTAGCGTGTGGGACCGTAGCGTGTGGAGCCGTAGCGTGTGGAGCCGTGTGGGTCCGGGACGTGGGCACGAGTGGTTTCTGTCTCTTTCGCCCAGATTAGCAGTTTTCAATGTACCTTTTTCCTCTCTCTCGCTCGATCTCATTCATATTTGATAGCCCAAATTGGTAGCAAATCTAGAGCAGCTTCTCCTTCTGTTTTTTAACGAAATTCATTTCTTTATGCCTTCGTTTTTACCCAATCAGGTAGGAATTCTAGGGCACAAATCCAGAAAAAATATAGGATAAGCTGCATACGACGAGCCAACATAGCATAGATATATTCACGACGGATCCAACGAGTAGTACCGATAGAACCCTACAACATAAGCTACATTTTACATGAATTTAAGCTGATCTACGGATAGAGCAGTCACATACGAGAGAGTGCGGTAGGCATGTTCAACGCCTCCAGAGTTGCGCCCGTGACTCGCCTCGGAGGTTGCGCGGTGAATCCCAAGTGCTTTGTGTTTGGCCATGAACGCATGCACGTTCACCGTCGTTCCAACTCTAGCGCCGCATCTGCCAATGGATTCAGCATGGTTCACCAAGCAGTTGAAGTCGGTGGCGCGGAGCTTCCTGTTGCAGAAGGGGCACTTGTAAATGCCTCGAGCAAAGGGGCCATCGTAATGGCTGGACTGCAGCCTCCTGAGGACGTGACGAGTCTTGGTGTGGAAGGACTCGTCGTCGCTGTCGACGTCGCTGCTCTGCACCTGTCACGTAGCACCAAAGAACGTGCAAAAAACACGGAGTCAATTGCAACGATGATGGAACAGAGAGTTAACAAAGATCATGCATGATAATATGGGCTCGAAAAAAAGAGGTAGCCTCAGTCACATTGGACACACTTATATCCAGGATTTGAGTGAGTAAACCAAAGATCATGCACAACAAATTTGAACACACCAATTGTTTACTGACCAAACCCTGAATCAATTTATGCCCAAATATTCATCATCATCGGCACAAATCTTAAACAAAAGCAAATCACAAGCACTAATAACGCAAGATCTAACACAAAAGGATTGAACTAGGAACAGACGCACCCTAATAACGCTAGATCTAACACAAATGGATTGAACTAGGAACAGACGAACCCTAATAACGCTAGATCTAACACAAAAGGATTGAAATGGGATAAGAACAAGGGAGCAAAGGGTTACCTCCGGCTCGTCGTCGACGATGCCGGTGTCGTAGGGGTTCTCCGGCGCGTCGTACGGCACCGGTTCGTACGGGTCCCAAGCGACGGGGCCTGGACGGTGGCGGTTGCCGATGCGCCGGCGGCCGATGCGCCGGCCGCTACGTTGGAAGCAGCGACGAGGGCCCGGACGGGGGCAGCGGCCGATGCGCCGGCGGGCTGATGCGCCGATCGCTACGTTGGAAGCAGCGACGGGGGCCTGGACGGGGGCAGCGGCCGATGCGCCGGCGGCTGATGCGCCGGCTGCTACGTTGGAAGCAGCGACAGGGGCCTGGACGGGGGCAGCGGCCGATGCGCCGGCGGCGATGCGCCGACAATGGGCATCTCATTCTTCTCCATCGCCGGCGGTTTTCTTCGGGGTTTTTCTTCGGTTGTGGAGAAGATGATGGGACAGGAGAGGCGGTTGCAGTGAGAACGTGCGTCGAGGGAGAGGAGAAGGGCTCTATAAATACGAAGGTGGCGTGTACCGCAACACGCGTCCGCTATGCACGGCTGCAGCGTGCACCGCGACACGAGTCTAACCCTGGGACGTTTGGTGTACTCAGTTATAACCTCGGGCCTTATACAGAAATTTTATCTGTACTCGTTTCCCCTCGAGTGCTTAGACCGGCAAGTGCAATATACTCAGTTTTACCCTCAAGTAGCTACTCAACGAGAGAGTCAACAAATGAGATTAACATATCTAATTGAGGCATTTCATGCGCAAAAAAATTCAAAAAAATAAAAACATAGTGGCACCTACTCATGGAGTCTTCCTACGCAACCCTGCCACCAAGAAAACCTTAACAAACATATATAAATCAAGTTTTACCACAAATTGCCACTTCTCGGAATCACTACCGTAGCTATGAAGATGCATGATTTTCCACTCAAACCCCTTTGCAAAACATCTTCCCCAAAAACATAGTTTGTCTAAATGATGCCATAATTGTCACACTCATGTATATTTGAATTGCAAATAATTTGATGTAGCCCAATATGAATTATATTGTACGAAACACGCATTTTTCATTTTGTAATTCTTTTTGTTTGAATCCCTTAGTCTATTTACTATTTATATGCCCTTGGATAGTTAGTACTACTCAGTTTTGCCCTCAAGTTCTGTCAGAAATGCTCTCAGAAGCCCAAACTTATCCTGATTGGTTGAGCCGTTGTCACACGGATCGACTCCACGAACCGTTGATCAACTGATCTAACGGGCGTATACCCCTCCCCGTCTCTTCGTGGCCACCCCTCTCTCTTTCTTCGTGGCCACCCCTCTCTCTCTCTGTCGGTGGATGCATTATTGTCACCCCTCTAACAATTATCAACTATCTTTCGCTTTCCTTTTTCTTTTAGGGGATATAGTTTTGGCATATAGTTTTAGTAATTTGAAACGGCCCAAAAGTGGTATAATTTTAGTATAAACATGAGGCATACATATTTGCGGATTTCGGTGAATGCATTATTGTCACCCCCTAACAATTATCAACTATCTTTCGCTTTCCTTTTTCTTTTAGGGGATATAGTTTTGGCATATAGTTTCGGTAATTTGAAACGGCCCAAAAGTGGTATAATTTCAGTATAAACATGAGGCATACATATTTGCGGATTTCGGTGAATGCATTATTTTCACCCCTCTAACAATTATCAACTATCTTTTGCTTTCCTTTTTCTTTTAGGGGATATAGTTTTGGCATATAGTTTCGGTAATTTGAAACGGCCCAAAAGTGGTATAATTTCGGTATAAACATGAGGCATACATATTTGCGGATTTTGGTGAATGCATTATTGTCACCCCTCTAACAATTATCAACTATCTTTCGCTTTCCTTTTTCTTTTAGGGGATATAGTTTGGCATATAGTTTCGGTAATTTGAAACGGCACACACTAATATAGTTCGGTGAGCAATGATAAGAATCCCTTGTATAAACATGAGGCATACATAAAGCATTCCAATATAGTTGGTAATTTCGGTGAATGCACACACTAACCATGAAAACAACTACAAGTACATGTAATCGAATAATGAATTTGTAACAAGGTATCCCTTGTAACAACTTCTAGCGCACGGTGAGCAATGATAAGAATCCGATCGCAATTATACAACAGAAAAAACAACCAGCCATCAGATTAGCTTGCTTCTTCAACTCGATCAGCTGCCTTAACTGCTTGTTCATTTCCTTCAGTTCTCCCTTCACTTCCACCAGTCCTACATTGGGAGCATTAGGCATAATCGGAACGGCTCCTCTCTCCGCCGCATTCTCTACAGCAAGTCCCCCCCTCCCAAATTGCGCTCCCCAATAGCGCCAATTGATTCCTGCAATTGAAGCCTCCGAACGTACACATCGATCCACTCGAAATGCCTGCATTTCTTCAGGATCTGAAAACAACAACGGGAACCCTAAATCCCAAATTCGAGGGAATAGCAAGAAAATCGAGAGAAAACGAGAGAAATTGGAGCGAGATCTAACCTTATCCCCCTCTCTATATGGCAAGCTCTCGCATGCAAGGAACTCACGTCCACGGTTGCCGTTCTCGTCCGTCTTACGGATCGACCGCTTCGGAGGCTCCTGGCGTGGGCGGTCGGGGCATCTTGTCAAAGGCACGGGTCCATACCGCGGCCATGAAGAACGGGAGGTCGAAGAGAAACTAGACATCACCCGCCTCGCCGGAGAAGGGCTGCCGGCGGCGGAGAAGAAGAACAATGAGGCGCGGGGAAAGAGAGGTGAAGCAATGGCACGAGCACGGGCGCGGGGCTGGCTCGGGCTCCCATTTTGCAACGGTCACTCGGGTAGGCTGTGGGTCCGGCGCACTTAACATGGACAAGTTGTGGGTCCCACGATGATCTGAATAAGTGAAGACGTGTCCACTGCGGGGCACCAACAGCGGCCCCATTTGCCAGCACCAACCAACGTCAACTAAACGGGATTCCTTCTGTCCGAGCTCCTTCTGCGGGTTTCAGACAAGGTTTTGGGGAAAACTGAGGAAAAACTAAGGGGCTGGGGAAAACTGAGCACACCAGGGGCACGAAAATAGAAATCCCTTGTAAGTAATTTCACCAGCACATATCGGAGGCCCAACAGGCCTCAGCAGCTCGCTTTGTGCGTGCAACGCCCACAAGAAACAGACCGGGACTACCTGGCCCGGTGGAACTCCACGAGAAACTCCTGCGAAGGGGTGATAGAGGCGCAAGCCATAGCTTGGTTTTGCAATGGATGTCGTAGAGGTTCGCCGTTGTGGCAAAAGCTGCAGCGGAACATGTCGGTAACTCTGGCAGAGATGATACGTGTGGCAGATAACTACGCATTGGGAGACCCATTGCAACCGGTGGTACAAGCTGAGCCGGAGCAATCAAACCCGCCTCAGCAGCAATACCGAGATAACCGGAACAACAAGAGAAGGGAAGAATTCCCGGATCGAAGGTACGGTCCGCAGCAAGTTGCTGCTGTACAAGATAACTCTGATGCCAGCGGCAGCAAGAGGCAGAAAACCAGATCGCAGCCATGGGCGGGTCCTAAGAAACAATGGGTCGAAAAGAAACCCTGGGGCCAGAAAAAGAATTGGCAGGAACCTGGGAAATATACCATGGAGGCCGCGATGGATCAACCTTGCCGGTGGCACACCCCGAATCCGGCTCACCCGTCGAATCACCTAACGAAGGACTGTTCTTGGACCAAGTACTTGATGCTCAAGGGAGCAGTAAAAGATGCGCAGGCACAAGGGTGCTCCACCATGCTACCACCATCTCAAGATATGTTGCATCAGCATCAATTACCACCACCACCGCTTACCGGAGCAAACGCTCTACCGGTGCAGCCTCAGCCAAACCGGCAGCAACATCAGCAGGTTCATCAGGTGGGAGAAGGCAATGGCCAACTACCTCCACCGGCACCTTTGGGCCGGAACGTTTATCAAGATCCAGATGTGTGCTGTGTTGTGTTCGTCACTGAGCCAACCGACATGCAGAGCCTACGACGCCGTTCCATGGAAGTGAACGCTGTGATGCCGGCAGTACCGAAGTACATGCTGTGGTCAGATCAAGAGATCTCCTGGTCGTTCAAGGATCACCCCAAGATAATGCCTAATCCGGGTGGTTATGCTCTGGTGGTAGACCCAATCATGCATGGGCCATCGACTCGAGTCAAGTTCAGCAAAGTGCTGATAGATAATGGGAGCAGCATAAACATCATGTACCGGCACACCATGCATACGCTGGGCATAACAGAAAACATGCTACAGCCAACTCGTACAACTTTTCACGGAATCGTTCCGGGCTTGTCCTACGCGCCAGTGGGAAAAGTCCGGGTGGATGTGTGATACGTCCCAAACGTATCTATAATTTCTTATGTTCCATGCTACTTTTATGATGATACTCACATGTTTTATACACATTATATGTCATTATTATGCATTTTCCGGCACTAACCTATTGACGAGATGCCGAAGAGCCAGTTGTTGTTTTCTGCTGTTTTTTGTTTCAGAAATCCTAGTAAGAAAATATTCTCGGAATTGGACGAAATAAACGCCTAGGGTCCTATTTTTCCACGAAGCTTCCAGAAGACCGAAAGGGAAACGAAGTGGGGCGACGAGGCGGCGACACGCCAGGGCGGCGCGGCCCACCTCCTAGCCACGCGGCCCTGTTGTGTGGGCCCCTCGCGTCGCCCCTTGACCTACTGTTGCGGTCAGAAACCCACCGGCGGGCAGCGACGGGCAACACCGCAGAGCCGGGAATCTCCCAGGACTGCGGCTGGCCCTGGTCCCTCCGAGCGACGGCCCGCAAAGCCTTCGGCACGCACGTCCGATGCTGATGCAAGGGCGTGCCACCCGACCTATACCTGGTCGGGAAGGTGTTGGATGATGCCTCGCTTATTTCCTGCATGGCATACACGTAAACGTTAAATACGAGCCTCGATCGGCTCTCAGGTTGTCCTGTGAATCGGCTCAAGGAGCCGATCCACCCATGATGCGTACGAGGTGTACGATCAGATGGTGGTCCTGCTTGATCAAGATGAAGCTAAAACGACCTACTACGATTTGGGGTTTTCACCGCATAATCAGAACATCCTACTCGTGATCGAGCACGGCGGCCACGCACGGTGATCGTAAACCGACCCTAGACAAGGCCTAAAAACCAACACAAAGTTGATCCTCGGAACATCCTGTCTAGGGCTAGCAAACTACACCCTACGCGCCACTGGATCCTTCGACCCGTTTGTAAGGCCTAACGATACAGATATTAAACTAATCCTTGAAGAACAAGGAGCAATCATAACGGATCGAATCTACTAAACAATGATCAAGCGGGGTGCCGCCCTTACACCCAAGATAGGTGTAAGGGCGGCTAGATGCCTAAGGGTTGCACGACGATAGCATATGATATGTTGAACGATGCTAACCCTAAAACATCTATGATAACTACGTTGCTCGCCATCAAAAAGGCTTCAGTACGAGCAACGCATGAACGACAAATAAACGTGTGCTGCCTAGATCGCAAGATGCGATCTAGGCAGCATGGTGCTTACCCGGAAGAAACCCTCGAGACGGGGGAGTTGGCGATGCGCCTAGATTGGTTTGTGGTGAACGTGATTGTTGTTTATTCCATAAACCCTAGATACATATTTATAGTCCGGGGACTTTCTAATTCGAGCGTGCACCTAACCGTGCACGGGTTAAACTCTAACTTCTAAACGACACGTATCCTACTATGTTACAGATACACGGGCAAACTAGCCCAAACTTGGTATACAAGGCCGATTCATGTATTCCTTCTATGTATATTCTTCAAGCCCATCTTCAATCGCGGCCCACCTCTGATCCGGTCAAATTCTGGTGATAACACATGCCCCCCTGGTTTTGGAAATGACATTTCCAAAATCACTCTGCTTCTTCTTCGTCGGGTCATGTCGTGGCGTCTTGCCTCCTTGACTTTTATCACCAATCTAAAAAATCCATCTTAAAATGAAGGAATGTCTTCACTTAACTTTGCCGATAGTCAGAGTCAAGCACTCCCCAAAAGAGCCGATGGTCTCACATCAGCCTTTATGATAAAACAAGAGTAAGGCCAACCTAACTGCTCCTCCAAACGGTAACCCGCGCCCTCCGTCTGAGAAAGCAAACTCAGATCCCCAAATCGCCGCCCAAGCAGCTCCACGATTCTCAGATCTCAGCCGCGCCGCCCCAATTCCTCAGCGCATCAAATGGCGGAATCATCCAACGCCAACGCCATGGTCTCCGGTCTGAAGGTAATCCTCAACAGCCTCCTCGTCATGCGAATCAATGTTAGGAGTAAACGAGCAAACACCTGAATTAATGTTCTATTCCATTATCAATTCTAGGTTTCAGACATCCTGCTGCCGCATCCTTCTCTCCCAAACTCTATGTGTCTTGGCCCCCGTTCTTCCGAGAGTCCCGCTCACCTAATCTCATGCGAGGCCAATAGGATCCCCTTCGTGAATCGGAATTTAGATCCGACTTCCTGGGCCGACCGCTCGCGAGCCTGGCCTAATCCTCCCGAAGGTTGGGTGGCATGGTACAGTAGAGTGTCTAAAACACACTATGCTACCTGGGACTCGATAGGGATAGCCGATGCCTTATCATTATCACTGTCTCCTCTCGAAAAGAACGAGAACATCTTGAAAACCATCGGCTACTTTTGGTCTGATGCACTCGAAGCGCTTCATGTTCGGCCATGGCCCCATGACACCAACTCTGCCGGACGTGGCCATGATCACGAGGCCTATACATTTCATCCCCAAGCCCCTCTCGCCTTTAAATTGCCAAAGGTCCCTTTCACCCTTTCCTCCAAAACAGAGTGCACAAGCTGGGGTGCCTACCTCAGGCGTTATATGAAAACCAAAGGCCCTGTGACAGAAAGAGAGCACACGGCTTTCTTGAACTTCTGGCTGGAGCACTTCATATTTTGTGGTCCTTCACTCGCCCCAACCAAGAACTACCTCTCCCCGGCCTATGAACTTGCCAAAGGTACTCAACTTGGCCTTGGAAAACTGCTCCTTGGAGAAGTCTATCGATCTCTTCAAGCGATGTCCGTCAAAGCTGTTCTCCCAAAGGACGGTCAAAACGAGAGGCCCCCGGTGGTTTATTCAGTTATGGGCTCAATTGTACTTTCAAAATCAAATCCCAAATTTCCCACCTTTGGCCACCTGCACCTTCCCGGATGCAAATGGGAAGGAAATCCGATGCACTAGCTATGGCCAAGCTGCGTACGAGTCTCCCGGGCAGCGGGCTGATCCCCAAGGAAGCGACAGAGTGGTTCAAGATTTTCTTCCAAGGCCTGGACAACCCCTTGTTCTTTCCCTATAGTGAATCGGAAATCTTTGAGAACCCGAGTCTCCTTCCGATTAGACAGTCTTGCCGATGACGCCAGCACCCAGCACTCGTACTCCATCATGATCCGTCCTTGCTTTCTCCCAGTTGGCATGAGTACCTCAAACAGGATCATAAAGCCTGGCTACGAGTCTTACCAACCGGTGGTAGTAGCCCGGCAGCTTGGCCTCGGGCAAGTGCCCCCACACTTCTTTCTCCACCACCGACGGCAAGCGGGGCTGAATTGCCCGACATTATTACTCGGCCAAAGGTGTTATACCTTCTTCGACGCTCCGGCCATTCCAATTCCTCATAACCTCCGTTTTACCACTACTACCGATGGCTTCGAGACCCGGTGGTCGATGTGGAAGACTCACGCCTTCGAGAAGAGCTCTAGGACCGTTGCTCGAAGCAACTTGATGCTGAATATGACGTCCCCGCATACCGGGTACCATTACATATAAATTACCCGCAATGGCTCATGATGATTATCCGTAACTCTGATTCTATTCCTTGGCGGCAACGAGATGGCCCAGAGCCCACACAAGCCGATGGTTCCCCATTCGAGTTCCTCCCACCAGCCCCGGTAGTTCTCTTCTGTCAGAGCTCGCCGCCCTTGAAAAAGGTCATAATGCAGAGCCAACCGATTTCGCCGAAATCGGCTCCCAAGAGTAAAGCATCCTCTGGGTCAGTTGCCCCCCGAGCCTCAACCCAGGCGAGAAAGGCAGTGAGGAAAGTAGCTGTCAGAAAAACCCTGAAGCGCAAAGCTCCTGTCCAAGCAAGCTTGCATGTAAGCAGACTCGTGTCTTGACCGAACACATTTGCCTTCCCAACCTTTGTAACATGGTTGTACCTCTTTTTTCATACTTCCACTGAAGAGAACTCCAGTGAGGGAGCACAGTCCAGTCCAAGGGACTCCTCCCGAGCGATACGAGAGAGATCCACCACACAGAGCCAGACGGACTCGCCAACGTCGGCTTCTAGGAAAAGGTCGACTCCCGAGCCTGCCGACCTTCAAGCTTCGATCAAAACCGGGTCACGCATGAAGCGTCGATGCGTCAAAAGGGCTCGCAAAGGCCCACAAGTTTCCTCGCCGAGCCAGGAAGTTTCAAATATAATTACCTCATCAGCTCATATTCCACACCGTCCCGTTACTAACTGGATTGCCTCACCATTTCCTTTGCAGGCTAATGGGACCTCTAGCGGGGACGTTGAAGAGGTACCGATGCCATCTGCTACACTCGGCCTATCCAACTCGCCGAGCGTGGCTGACCAAGTGGCTAACCTGGCCCAGTCTACTGCAAAGCCGATTGTCACAACATCGGCTGCCCTTCCTTTCTTGGGAGAGGTACGCTCCACTCCCTCGGGCCTACCCTTTTCCTTGGTCGTATGCTCATGCTGCTCTTGTTCGTCTGTCAGGGTTGTGATCCTTCAAGCTTGCTGACGTTCGATCCCGACTCCATCGAGCCAGCTACTTCCAAAGCAGGTGAAGAGCCAAACCCTAGCGCGGTCCATGGCCCGCTCCAGCGTCTCAAGGTTTTGCTCTCCTCCTCGGTCGAAACCCTGGTCGAGAACCCCGAGGCAATCAAGGGCATCCTCGAAGACATCCAGCCCCGTCTCCCGGTGACGCTGCAGGTTAAGCTTTGGCCGGCCGTGACTTTGTCGGTTTTCAGGTCAAGGGTGCAGTCGGCTCGTCAAAGAATTACTCTTCGCCGCGCCCAGGCTCCCGTTGAGAGCCGATATTGCAGATAAATGTCAACGGCTCAACGAGAAGAAAGGAGCTTTAGACGCCAAGACCGCCACTTCTACCCATAGTGTCGAACTCGAGACCTTGCGCAAGGAACTGGAGGACCTTGAAAAGAGGGTCAGGGAGACTAAACAACTTATCCAAGACAAGGAAACCCTCATTGCTCGCTCTCAAGAGGAAGTAAAAGGTCTCACAGCCGATCTGAAGACCGATCTGGCTGAAATTCGTGCCCTGAGCAGTCGACTGGTGATGGGGAGAGACGAGGACGACGAGGCCGAGATCGCCGAGGTGGATCGGATCCGTGCCGATGCTCTTCACGCCCTTAACGCTTTTCTTCGATAGGGCCTTTTTGTGTAAACTGATGCATGTTTTGCTGAACTTGTTCCGCTGAACTTGTCTAAAGTTGATGGCCGTGCATCGGCTTTCTTAACATTCTGAAGTCAATGTCTGAGCATCGGCTCTGGTTGCATGTACCGATTTTTTTTTTACTGGCCGATTTCCCTATCGGCCCCCAATATTTTTTTTACTGGCCGATTTCCCTATCGGCCCCCAATATTTCTCCGCACATGTATCAGTGTCGCACATGTTCATCTGACTAGGTGCCCCCCGAGCCGATTCTGCCAGGTAACTGCTGATATCGGCTCTGTGGTTAGCCAAGGCACTAGAATGTGAACGTCAGCTCTGTTAAGAACAATGTGGATTTCTTCCAGCGCATCAGCCGACGCAAACCCATTGCCCATTAGATCGACGTTGAACCCAGGCAGAATGAATGGTGAGGATAATTTTGGCCGATTGCTGGAATCGGCCTCCATGTCGAATTGCTCAATGAAGGCTTTGCAATGTTCCTCCATAGATCCTTGGGGCCGATCACATTGATCGGCATCGCCATGTTTGTCCATAGATGTTGCTCTTGTTACACGGTCAGGCCGGTGGATAAAACCAGCCTAACCCCGTCCTTTGTCACGTCGATGCGCTCGCGATCGTCCAAATTGATGCACGAGAGTGGCTCTTGGCCTGATGTCTCCCAAACATTCATGCCGGCCGTTGAAATTTCGGCTGAATCATCTGCGTGGACGACTTCTACTTCATCTCCATCCCATCGTATTAGGCATTGGTGCATCGTGGATGGAATGCAACGCTTGGCGTGGATCCAATCTCTCCCTAGTAGGACAGCATAGGAGCTCTTGCTCGTCGACAATAAAGAACGTCGTAGGGACGGTTTTCCTTCCTACGGTCGGATCCACGTTCGGAACACCTTGTGCGTCGAAGCTTGGCCGTTGAAATCGCTCGGTGTCACATTGGTCTTGATCAGATCCGAGCTAGAGCGTCCCAACCGACGTAGCATGGAGTATGGCATAATGTTAACCGCCGCTCCGGTGTCCACCAACATCTTGTTGACAGGCTGCCCATTGATGTAACCTCGCAAGTACGGGGCCTTCGGATGCTCGTAGCTTCTCTCTCGTGGCTTCTCAAAGATGACCGGCCGTGGGCCGCAGTCAAGTTGTGCCACAGGTGCTTCATCTACTCCTGGAGCACTAAACTCCGTTGGAAGGATGAACACCATGTTTGTGCCAGCCGATGTCTCATCGTCGGCTTTCTTTTGTCTGGGGCGCCTGATGGCGTGTATTTCACACGTTCGTTGGGCAACCCCAAGAGGAAGGTATGATGCGCACAGCAGCAAGTTTTCCCTCAGAAAGAAACCAAGGTTTATCGAACCAGGAGGAGCCAAGAAGCACGTTGAAGGTTGATGGCGGCGGGATGTAGTGCGGCGCAACACCGGAGATTCCGGCGCCAACGTGGAACCTGCACAACACAACCAAGCTACTTTGCCCCAACGAAACGGTGAGGTTGTCAATCTCACCTGGCTTGCTGTAACAAAGGATTAACCGTATTGTGTGGAAGATGATTGTTTGCAGAGAAAACGGTAAAAACAAGTATTGCGATAGATTGTATTTCAGTAAAGAGAATTGGACCGGGGTCCACAGTTCACTAGAGGTGTCTCTCCCATAAGACGAACAGCATGTTGGGTGAACAAATTACGAGTTGGGCAATTGACAAATAAAGAGAGCATGACAATGCACATACATATCATGATGAGTATAGTGAGATTTAATTGGGCATTACGACAAAGTACATAGACCGCCATCCAACCGCATCTATGCCTAAAAAGTCCACCTTCGGGTTATCATCCGAACCCCTCCAGGTATTAAGTTGCAAAGCAACAGACAATTGCATTAAGTATGGTGCGTAATGTAATCAACAACTACATCCTTAGACATAGCATCAATGTTTTATCCCTAGTGGCAACAGCACAACACAACCTTAGAACTTTACGTCACTTGTCCCGGTGTCAATGCGAGGCATGAACCCACTATCGAGCATAAGTACTCCCTCTTGGAGTTAAAAGTAAAAACTTGGCCGGAGCCTCTACTAGAAACGGAGAGCATGCAAGATCATAAACAACACATAAGCATAACTTTGATAATCAACATAACAAGTATTCTCTATTCATCGGATCCCAACAAACGCAACATATAGAATTACATATAGATGATCTTGATCATGATAGGCAGCTCACAAGATCCGACAATGATAGCACAATGGGGAGAAGACAACCATCTAGCTACTGCTATGGACCCATAGTCCAGGGGTAGACTACTCACTCATCACTCCGGAGGCGACCATGGCGGTGTAGAGTCCTCCCGGGAGATGATTCCCCTCTCCGGCGGGGTGCCGGAGGCGATCTCCGCATCCCCCGAGATGGGATCGGCGGCGACGGCGTCTCGGTAATGTTTTCCGTATCGTGGCTCTCGGTGCTGGGGGTTTCGTCACGGAGGCTTTAAGTAGGCGGAAGGGCAAGTCGAGAGGCGGCACGGGGGCCCACACCACGGGGCCGCGCGGCCAAGGGGGGGCCGCGCCACCCTAGGGTTTGGCCACCCCGTGGCCCCTCTTCGTCTCGTCTTCGGTCTTACTGGAAGCTTCGTGAGAAAATAGGCCTCCGGGCTTTTATTTCGTCCAATTCCGAGAATATTTCTTTACTAGGATTTCCGAAACCAAAAACAGCGAGAAAACAACAAGCGGCACTTCGGCATCTTGTTAATAGGTTAGTTCCGGAAAATGCACGAATATGACATAAAGTGTGCATAAAACATGTAGATAACATCAATAATGTGGCATGGAACACAAGAAATTATCGATACGTTGGAGACGTATCAGCATCCCCAAGCTTAGTTCTGCTCGTCCCGAGCGAGGTAAAACGATAACAAAGATAATTTACTGGAGTGACATGCCATCATAAACTTGATCATACTATTTGTAAAGCATATGTAGTGAATGCAGACGATCAAAACAATGTGTATGACATGAGTAAACAAGTGAATCATAAAGCAAAGACTTTTCATGAATAGCACTTCAAGACAAGCATCAATAAGTCTTGCATAAGAGTTAACTCATAAAGCAATAATTCAAAGTAAAGGTATTGAAGCAACACAAAAGAAGATTAAGTTTCAGCGGTTGCTTTCAACTTGTAACATGTATATCTCATGGATATTGTCAACATAGAGTAATATAATAAGTGCAATAAGCAAGTATGTAGGAATCAATGCACAGTTCACACAAGTGTTTGCTTCTTGAGGTGGAGAGAAATAGGTGAGCTCGACTCAACATTGAAAGTAAAAGAATGGTCCTCATAGAGGAAAAGCATCGATTGCTATATTTGTGCTAGAGCTTTGATTTTGAAAACATGAAACAATTTTGTCAACGGTAGTAATAAAGCATATGCATCATGTAAATTATATCTTATAAGTTGCAAGCCTCATGCATAGTGTACTAATAGTGCCCGCACCTTGTCCTAATTAGCTTGGACTACACGGATTATCACCGCAATACATATGCTTTAACCAAGTTTCACAAAGGGGTACCTCTATGCCGCTCTGTACAAAGGTCTAAGGAGAAAGCTCGCATTTGGATTTCTCGCTTTTGATTATTCTCAACTTAGACATCCATACCGGGACAACATAGACAACGAGATAATGGACTCCTCTTTTAATGCTTTAAGCATTTGACAACAATTAATTCTTTTCTCATTAGAGATTTGAGGATATTTGTCCAAAGCTGAAACTTCCACCATGAATCATGGCTTTAGTTAGCGGCCCAATGTTCTTCTCTCACAATATGCATGCTCAAACCATTCAACTCAGTGTAGATCGCCCTTACTTCAGACAAGACGAACATGCATAGCAACTCACATGAAATTCAACAATGAGGTGATGGCGTTCCCCAGTAAACATGGTTATCGCACAACAAGCAACTTAATAAGAGATAAAGTGCATAATTACATATTCAATACGACAATAGTTTTTAAGCTATTTGTCCCATGAGCTATATATTGCAAAGGTGAATGATGGAATTTTAAAGGTAGCACTCAAGCAATTTACTTTGGAATGGCGGGAAAATACCATGTAGTATAGGTAGGTATGGTGGACACAAATGGCATAGTGGTTGGCTCAAGTATTTTGGATGCATG
>NW_025901334.1:0-15091 GCF_022539505.1 Lolium rigidum
TTTATTTATCGAAAGTACTGCGATACACCCCCTATACTTGTGGGTCATCAGGCACATGAAAGTTTTGGGGTAATCCGGCCTTCCAAAGCACGGTCTCTAGCAAACCCTAGACCACGGGCCCCACACGGTCTACCCCTCTAAAATTTCCCGAACGATAGTCGGCTAATGGACTTTTCTCTTGGTTTGTGTTTGGTTGGTTCATAAACACATGGAAATCCAAGTTTGAGGTCAAGATCTCGCAAGAGTCCCTCAAGTGGATCCAACGTATGAGTTCCCCATACAAGTCCTGAACCTTCCTTGACAATGCACATATCTGAATCGGCTCACACTCGAGAGTAAAATATTGGATATTTCAACCTTCGATCACACTTGTATACATATCTTTGGGCCACACGTACACAAGTTTTGGTGGGATTCTAAAGCGTGGTTTCGAGCGAAACCCTAGCCCGTGGGCCCCGTCCGGTCTACCCCTCCAAAAGTCTCCAAACAAAGGTTGACCAATGGACTTTTATCTTTACTTGTGTTAATTTAGTTCATCCGAACATGGAAAAGCAAGGTTGAGCCAAGATCTCATAGGATTTCCTCCGGTGGACCCTTGGTGGGGGTTCCCGTGTAAGTCCAGAACCTTCCTCTATCATTTCACGGCTTTTCAAAGTGACATCCCGTGTTTATGAAGTGGCTCACACCCGTGAGTTAAATATTGGATCTCTCTACATTCCAACACACGTATATGCACATATTAGGGCCACATGCAAGTTTTCACATGCAAGTTTTGGGGGATTTCGGCCCTCCGAAGCGAGGCAGAACCCTAGGCCATGTGCCCCACACCCTCTACCCCTCTAAAATTCTTCGAATGATGGTTGATCAATGTAATTTTCTCTTTGTGTATGGTTAGGTCATATCAACATGGGAAACGAAGGCTAAGCCCAAGTTCTCACAAGAATCCCTCCGGTGGATCCATGGTGGGGGTTTCCCCTTATAAGTCTAGAACCCGTTGAAGGAGTCATCTCGCTTATTCTAGAATTTTCCGCAAAATTTATTTTTAGGTCAAAATGTGTCATTAATTTTATGGGAGATACGATATCGCTTTCACGCGATTCCCTCCGGTGAACCCGGTCACGGGCTTTCGCGTTGTCTAATTTTATGTGTCTTTTCCTTCCTTTTTTCACGCTAAAAAAATCCCGCACTTTTTTCTCGCCAAAATATTCCCACCTTATATTTCCTGCTCTTTTTTCGGACAAAAGTTCCCTGCTCTTTTTCCCGTACTCTTTTTAGTGCGCATGATGCCCTTCTAGTTCCCTCACAACATCCACCGTCCGCAAGAAACCATCCTGATTTAGTAACACCGCTTACATCGACTGAGGAGTGGATATGGTGGCAGAATAACCGCCATGGTTAAATACAATGTGGTAATTTTATAAACTTCTTAGGTGATTTCATTCGATTATTCGAACAAAAATTAAGCTTAGACCACCTAAGGAGCTCCAACATTGCCTATGTATTTTTTAGGACTCCAAACAACACCGAGTGGGTTGTAACAATGCACATGGTTGAGAATGGTTATATCCGCCACCGTAGGATATGTCCAGTCTCATCCAGATGATATATATTCGATGAGCAGAAAGAACACACCGAGTGGGATGTAACAAAGCACACGGTTGAAACTGATTATGACCACCGGTGGCTCGGGGAAGCCATGTGTGTTGGGTATCACATAGCCCCTGGATATAGCCCGTCTCATTTGGATCATTTGTATTCGATGAACATAAAAAATATGTCTGGGAGGGGATAAAGAACACCACCGAGTGAGCTGTGAATTCTGTGTTTGAAAGATGGGCTATATATAGGGGCACGAGGGCTGAAATATGGAAGGAAGGAAATGACATGAAATGAATGCGGGAAGGAAAATGCTGGAAACGAAGGTGGGATGCGTTGTTTGCAGAGTGTATTCCCTCGAGTACACTTGGCAATGAAGGGTTGTTTGCTAAATGTTTTCCAACATACCCTCGGCAAAGAAATAAGAAATAGCAGGAAAATTCGGGGAAGGTTCGCTCCTGCGGGAGGAAAAGGGGGTTGAATTTGGGAAAGTCTTTGTCGAGCGTCCGTCAGGGTAGACTCGTCAAAGCCCCACCGCCGTGACGTCGTCGCAATTTGCGGTCGGGATTGCCACGTGGACTAA
Organism: Lolium rigidum; assembly: GCF_022539505.1. Taxonomy (NCBI): domain Eukaryota; kingdom Viridiplantae; phylum Streptophyta; class Magnoliopsida; order Poales; family Poaceae; genus Lolium; species Lolium rigidum. The sequence continues at coordinate 2,180 of NW_025901334.1, forward strand.
ATCTTTGCCAAGAGTCAATGTTTGTCGAGTGTATGTTGGATTTTGCCGGGTGTTTTCCTCGCCCTTTGGTGAGTGTTTTCTAGCACTTTACCGAGTAGCGGCAGTGTGCTGATTGTTTGGTACTTTGACACTTGGGAAGGGAGCTATTTGTCGAGTTTCAAAAATATTACGGTTGGGGAAAAGCTCGGTACTCAGCAACAACAGTTTTTCGGTAGTGATTACTCGTGTAGCCATGCCCTGATCCGGGTGAAAATTTCAATGATTTGATGAATTCGGTTATTTTGGCGCCAACCAAAATACTCCTACCTTTTACCTCGAAATTCGAATTAAACCAAAATCAAAAATATATGTGGCCAATAATTGCATTGTACTACAAATTAATTCAATGAAAAATAGTCCTGATCCCATCCTTTCCCAACTTATTCCTTGTCGACCCCGTCACAAAATCTCGAAGCTGTCCACCGCCAGATACGGAATCAAATCAAATGCGCACGCAGCTCTCCCCGCCCAAAAAGCCCAAACGGGATCAACGAGTACTCTCTCGCACAGGCACCGTTGCCGATACCTCCTCTCGCCTCGTCGACCGTGTCTGCCCGTCGTCGCCGAGTTCGATCCAGTCCACTCGCACCGGCCGCCCGCGCCATCATGGAGGAGAAGGTCGTCGTGGACAATGACGACGGGAGGAACCGGCACGGGTTCCCCTGGGGCTACCACTTCGTTCCCAAGCCCATCGAGCTCATCGGCGTCCTGGACGACAAGCGCGCCGGCCGCCGTCTCCCGTACCCTCCCAACATCTTCCACGACGTCAAGATCCTCGACCACCACCCCGCCGACCTCTACAGTACGCGCGTACCTCCACTACTACTTCTTCGCTAACATTACTTGATCTTGTCCATCAATCGAGCGCTCTGATCGAATGAAATCAACCCGTGGTATGTATCGGATATTTGATCGAATCGGTGGAGCTTGCAGACGCGTACAGGGGGCACGAGGAGGCCGGGTTCATCTACTTCTTCAGCCGCAGGGTCAGGGCCGGCTCTGGCCCAGGGCAAGAAGTGCGATGGCCCGGGGCCCAACCAAAACAGGGGCCCATTATTTCTGGCACAGTGCATATAGCAAAAGGTAGAAGAAAAAAAATTAGGCCCATCTAGCAAGCACGCAGTCTAAATTGGGTCCATTTGTAGAATTCGCCCTGGGGCCCTCCAAATCCTAGAGCCGGCCCTGCGCAGGGTGTTCCCGGAGCCACGGGGCAACAAGACGAACCCGGTGCGCGCCGCCAAGGGCGGCACCTGGAAGGCCTCGGGGGGCGGCAAGCCGGTGAAGCGCCACCGCGTCGATGTCGGCGTTCACAACACGTTGGCCTTCTACCGTAAGACCAACAACCCCTCCGGCTTGACCGAGTGGGGCATGCACGAGTTCGCCACCATCATTGGACGCAACGGCAAGGTAAACATCTATCCACATGCGCATCTAGATGGGGTCGGCTACTATATAGCTATGCATACCAAACAGAAATAACAAAGTAAATACCACCCCATGTACCATAAAAATAAGATAATGCTAAAAGGCAATGATGTTTTGACGGTGATACTAGATGACGAGTGAGATAATAAAATTTTCTTCATAATTTTCTAAAAAAATGGCAAAGCTCAAGATAAAAGATCAATCCAACTTGATCTACAGTCCAAGCAACAAAAAAGATACTTGTGAAGTGTAGCTGCCTTCACGAGAGTGGCAAAATGTAGGACGGGCGCCTACATGTAGCCCACTTTTTTTTTTAAATGAAATGGTGAGATACCAGATTACTTGGCTGAGCTACCGCTAGTAAAACTAGATACATAAGTATTATTCATTAGGACAATACATGAGATATCTCTACACACCACACCTTCACTTGATACATGAGATATCTCTACACACCAGGGAGAACGCTAGAAGATCGAGTACGAATCAAAAGTTTAAAACTTCAAAATAATATGAACAAAAATTCTGGATAGTAGCTTCCGTACTATATGATGGTCGTACAATGTTGATCGCCGAGAAACCTAAATGGTCGCATTATGCACGTTGCCTGCTATTAGTTCCGAAGCACATCTCACCTAGCTAATCTCAGAACCAAACTTGCCGCATCCTGGAGATGCTAGTCGGGACCTCCAACGGCCGCTTTGCTGCCTTGTTTTGTAGTCCAAAACACATAGGGTTCATATGAATTGAAAACACAAAATCTGTAGTCCAAATTGTTTGCTTGCACCATAGGACAAACACAGAACTTTTGCTAAAATGACAAGTCACATGGCGTAGTTGTGATGGAAACAAAAGGATTTTCCATGAAGTTGGGACTTGAGGTGAATTTTACTTTTTGAATTGCATGTGAAGTAGACTAGGAAAAACTCACATGGCTTGCAATCCTACGAACTTACTGGCCTAACTAAATTAGAATTTCAGAATTAGAGTGATAGGGTTATGTTTTTCCCTAGTTCTTGCAGGTCGCGGACTTGGCCTTGTACCGTATCTACAAAAAGAAGAAGGGGGAGGGGGAGGAGGAGGAGGAGAAGGCAGGCCAGAACGTTGCTCCCGTATCCAACGGTTTGTCAAAGTTGGAGGAACTGCCATCACCATGTCCGGCGGCCTCGACCTCACAGGCGCAAGCCAGCGTCGGGCAAGCACATGACTATTACCACCAGGGCGCGTTTCATGATGCGACGTCGGCACCGGAGCCAGGCAGCAGCTGGGTGACGCTGATCTCTGCGGACTCACCGGGGCAGCTGCACGCAGGCTGCATGGGACAAACAGGTTCACCGCCTGCGCCATTGATGGCGCCCTCGCTGCAGGTAACTACAGAGAATTGCTCGCCCATATCGCCGCTGCCGCAGCTGCTCTCGCTGCAGGCCCTCTCGCCTATGTTGCCGCAGCACCTGGCCGTCAACGACTTCGCTCTTGCGGATTGGGACAATATGCTACTGCTGCTGCCTCCATCGCCACCAGCAGCATTTGCGCATGGTCTGCCAACGTCGCAGCAGCAGGATGCCGAGTATCCCGGACCTGCAGACTCGAATGAGCTCCTGAAGATGCTCCAGCCTCCAACCCTGCCAGCACCAGACTCCCAAGGCTGCCAAGATGATGAGTTCAAGGTGTGGCCCGAGATGCAGCCGGCTATGAGCCCCTGTTGGTTCCCCATGCCTGGGGACGACGAATTGCCGATGCTAACGGACGAGGAGAACAAGCTCTCATTGGACGAGCTCTTGGCCGGACTGCGCGACGACTCCGACGAGGCAGCAATGTCCACAGAGGAACCAGCTACCAACGATCAGTAGCAGCTAATTACCAAATTCAAACAAAAAGTAGCAGCTAATTATGGGATGGAGTAGTACCTGATTAAATTGTTAGTAGTCACCCTCCTTCCAAATTTACCATAACAAGAATTACAGAATAAAGGGAGTACAATAGTCTATACTGTTGTACATGACATGCAATTTCTTTAGTGAACATGACTTTGTTGATTATCATGGATTGACGACCAATTTTCTAAATCTTCTAAGTATTTGCAAGTAAATGCTGTAGAGAGTTCCTTTTGTTCCTTTTCTGTTCTAGCTCTTTCAGTATATGTTCTTATTTTCAGCTTTGCAGCCTTCCCGTTTCTGTAAACGTTGCATCATCTTGACACTCTTCTAATACAAATGACAAACACTTTAGTGTGTTTGTTTGACAAATAAAATGTTGAAAGAGAGTAGTTCACAACCCCAAATTTGGAGGGTTAACTTGGTTGACGGTGTTTGGTTCAAATATCGAACCCAAGCAAATCACTGCTGGTACTGGAAATGGAATGAGACTGAATGTTGTTTGTTTCGTCAGATTAACAGTATGCATAGTTCACTGTACGGTTTAAGAAAAAGCATTACGAGCAACGGCGACATCATATATGATTTAACTAGTATGGGTCATCAAAACCAATAGCATATACTCCATGATAAAGTATACAAACTGACTGAGACTTGGCTATACACGGTGGTAAATCAGAAACATGGGCCTTTTTCAGGGGAATCAACCCAACTCAGGCTACGCGAATATTGATCATTGAGCAACTTAGCAGGAAGAACGTTGTGATAATTGCACTGGGAATTAATTCTAATTCAAAAAGCTTAGAGGTCCATACATGATAAGGGAGGGCTTATTTTGCTCCGATACTGTGTATATTCTGTCAACATCTCTGTAGATGAACTGAACATGTATGTGCCTCTCAGCATTAGCTAAGTTATCACCATAGACGGTTCTCAATTATGGCACAAATTACATCTTTCAGCGTTCCCTGCAGAATTGTCAAAATTGCATCAGACATACAGTTACGATATTATTGGTTCGTTTGAACACAAAAATGGCAAAGTCCATGGTGATATGCACAGTAATGGCTGACTATGTAGTCACATGAGAATTTCCAGAGGTTGGAAAGACAATGATCAACTGCAGTCCACATATTGTGGCAGCAAAGACGGTAATAGTTGTCAGAATCATGATTCTACATACGATTCTAAGACTTTATCACCCAAATTGAGTGGAACGATTGTACAATTCTACAACGTAGAATCTAAGATTTTACGATTCTAAAAGATAAGATCCTACGGTTTACGATCCTAACATAGAAGTTCCGATCCAATTCAGAATCACGATTCTATGGAAATTCTTTCAACTCTTACCTGGGAATGATCCTTCAAACCAAGCGAGATCACCAAAGGTCGAGCTGAGCCACTGTTACTGATAAAAGAAGCACAAGAACGATGTAAATACAAAATAGTAACACGAAGTTATCAAACCTCCATACATAATAGTCCTTTGTGTATGCATAGGTAAGCAAATGGCCGTGGTATATCAGCTGAATGAGTGGCTTATAACTTGGATAGATAGGGTAATAAGTAATAACTACAGTATAAAAGTGGCACAGAAATGGGAGATAGAATAATTAAATGTTAACTATAGTGAAAGGACTGCTGCTGCAGAACATTTGCATGGAAATACGAGAATTAAAAAAGGAGCGTATTAGTGCTGATTGATTTCAAAATGTTACGAATACTCAACCAATAACTAAATGGATAAAGGATAGGACATAGGCATAACCATATAGGCCTTGTCCCATAAGCAGTTAAGCACCTCCTTATAACAAATTACATGCAGTCCAACTACCAGTACCTTGACATGTAAGCAGATAGTAACCTAAAAAATTATTCAAATACATGGGAAACAGCAGATGGCATGACTAAATGGTGAAGAAAGCAAACCTTATATGCTCAATAAGTTGACGTGCACAAGCTAGCAGGAGCGGCTGCAATCACAACATTTTCGCAGTCATTAGCTGGGTCCACAATCAGGCCTTACAATATAGACGTTGTAATGAAATTACCTCATCTCTCTTTCCAAAAAGAACAGATACATTGTAGGTTGGATCAGAGAAAACACTTTCATCTTTCCTATTGAGGGAGAAGGCTTAGTAAGAATGCAGGACACATAATGCCTCAATTCCACATCAAGAAAATTTACTTTAGAACATAAATTACAATGGCAATGCCTCAATTCCACATAATGTTATCAGGGTAACCCTCTCAAACTGTAGAACATATACCACGCTGCTTTTTCACCTCTTAGTGAACAAATTATTTAACAATGTGTTATATTCAAGAACCAGCCATCTATCATGTTGAAGGAATAAGATATCACCAATATATATTTTGAAATAGAGTCTGCAGATCTCCTTGCTACTGGATAATCATTTGATCACCCACGTGAACAAATATTAGTGTCCCAGCTCTCACTCAAAAGCTCAGCTAGACATGGAAGTTGGAACTTCCAAATATCAACAAGTTCAGAACCGCACAACATGGAGGAAGCCACATGTGCAGAACTTAGAATGCAAAGACATGCACCAAAATTTACATGCTAATGAGAGAGGATCTGCATGAGAATAAAGAACTTACTTTGCAGTTAATATGGTCCCCATGCATCCAATTTGTGTCACAATCACCTGCCGATATGATAATAGATGAGTATATCTCACATGGAAAAAATAGCATTCAACCGAATACCACCTAAGAGATGCTACTTACCAGATAGTTATCTTCATATTTGGTGATAACAATGTCAGTCTTGTTGCCCTGGATGGCCCAAACAGAACCAAGTCATTCAGACAACACGCCCACTATGCAAGATTCTTTTCGAAAACGAGTAACGCAACTAAGTTGAACAAAGTAGACACAATTTCTCCTGATTGTTCATCGGTGAAGTTCATTCCCCAGGAGACTAGAAAGGAGGGCTTGACCACATTTTTTTTATCCATTTCTCATATTAATATTAAGAGAGCTCAGAGTTATGTGGCAAACAAGGTCGGTGCAGATTGCAAGCAAATGGGGTCAATGTTGTTAAGATTACAATTGAGGTTTCAGAACGAACCAAACAAGTTATTCACATAGATGGTAACCCTGGAGAGTAATTAAAAAGGCTCTTATGTTTGTGTTCACAAAAATAAATAAATAAATAAATAAATAATGTCTGCATTCATGACTGAAGTAAAGCACACGCTTAATTTAGGTATTCATAATTGCAACAAACGACATGAACAAAATCGACGAACCTTGATATCCAAGGAGAGGGACCTGTGCTGTACTGGGAAGTGACCATCTGTCTGAGCAGAACCCATCCGCATCTCCATCTACGAAATCAAGCAGATGAACTGTGTGCACAGAGGCGAGAAGAAGCTGTTGTTAGAACAACCGATTCATATTCCGGAACTAACCAAGCGGTCTGGAGCAATATATGGGCTTCATTGAACACGGTGAAAAGCAATACACTCTTAGAACGAAAGGATCTCCCTGTCCACCCCAATGGAGGGGAGGGAGAGCAACTAGGTGGTGTGGCTCCGGCGCGGCTCGGGGGCGCCAAGAAGCTCAGGAGTCAGTCGGTCGGTCAGGCAAGAAAAGGGGCGAAAGGAGGACGAAGCCAGCCGGGGGCATCGAGTGCTGCTGGGGTGGAGAGGAGAGGGTGTCAGGGTATACCTGACCTGGTGATACCAAGGGCACGTTCAGAAATTGTCCAGATTCGCGAATTTTTTGTCTCTCAACTTAGCAAATATTTATGTAATTTGAACAGAACTATAAGACAATGATTTCAGTGGCAGTATTTCAAGCTTCATAAACGAATCGCATCGTATCTGCAAACGGTATCACAAATCAAAATAGGCACGTATATACTCCCTCCGTTCTTTTTTAATTGACTCGAATTTAGTACAAATTTGTACTCAAATATTGACTGTCTTTGGACAACTACATGCATAATCTTTTTCACTACCTCTTGTACAAATATGCAAGATACCAGAGCATATGCATCATCATAATCGCAGCACCTCACAGTACGTATAAAATATATGCATAATCTTTTTCACTACCTCTTGTACAACTATCTAGCAGTACCAAAACATCACCCAAAATCATGTACTATTCCCAATGGCAACAGAGAATACGTACAGCAGCACAGTATGAAGGGAGGGGCCGGGGTGCTCACCTCTGCCTTGGAACGAGGCCGGCAGGGGATGAGGTCGGACGGGGAAGAGGTCGACGGAGGAGGGGGGTTCCCGGCGTGGACGGGGTCGAGCCGGAGCTGGCAGCGCGGTCGGGCGCGGTCGATCTGCAAGGCCGGGGCAGCGGAGGTGAAGCGGGGAAGGCGAAGGCGGGGCGACGGTAGAGGGCGGCGGGAGAGGGAGGAGTCGGGGGAGGCGGAGGTTCGCCGGCGGGAGCAGTGGCGGCGGCCAAGCCTGGAGGAACCCTACCGTGTCTGTTCCTGTTCGGGCCTGGGCACTCGTTGCGTGAATTGATTCTTCAGCCACGAACAGAAGATGGTCTAGGAAAATTGTTCGGCCTCGCGGTGGCAATTTTCTGTAAATACGGCGAAACGATATGTCCACATCCAGAAAACGATTCGGCGGGTAAGGCGCTGCGGGAAGCACCTCAAAACGTGATTTCTGAAGGCTGCTTTGGCTTTGGTTTGGAAAAGCCAGTTTTCAAAGCATCTCGTTTATTTCGATTTGCCTATTTTTTTTTGGTGGAAAGCTAAAAAAAAATCAAAACAAACATTTTCGAAGTGTGTTTGATTATAACAAAGGAATTTTTTCATGAGGTATGAGCTAATGCTTTTTTCCTATAGAAATTATACTACAAGATTCCTATAGGAATATGTTCCTATGAATCAAACAACATGTATAGGAAATTTTCCCATAGGAATTAAATTCTACACAATTCTTATACAAATCCTTTGAATCAAAGGAGCCCTTATTTATCTTCTGACAGAATTGCGCCCCCTTATTCCCATTGTGTAGCAACATAGGTTAATCGCGGAGCGTACCGCATGAGCTCCGCGAAAATTATACTCCTTCTATCCAGAAAAAATGACATGATCTCTATGCACTAAAAGTCGGTATATAGATAAAGTTAAATCAATTTACATATATCCACATGCGCCGGTGAACCCGATTTATATGTGGAGTATTTAATAAAAATAGTGTTTTTTTAGAATTTGCTAGCTGGCTTCTTTTTGTCATATGCCTCAATAGAGAGGGCATCATCTATAGGCTCTTGGTTTTAGGAATCCCCTTCCAGATGTCAATGATGATGTTGAAAGATTATAATTTTCTTGATATGAGCTTTTACTTCATCGGATCGATTTTAGACCATTCTCATGGCTGCCGCGAGGGGAAGTATCTTTGCAATATTTGTCATGGTTGCTATGCACGTCCTCGACAGCGGTGATTCGTACTCTCGTCTCCCTAGTAACGTCGACAAGATTGTTCGATTTCTTTTCTCTAGTATATTTTTGTTGGTACTCTTGCCGATGTTGGTTGGCTACTTTAATGGTTGTATGCATGCAAGTAGGTTTGGCATTACGGCCTAAATTAAAACTATGGGAGAACCTTCTTTGATATTTATAGGTATGTGATTTGGCACCCGCATTGAGCTTCCTTTAGAAAATACAAGATTGTGTCATGCAAAAAGAAAGAGTTGAAGATCTCAAAGATTTACTCGTTTTTTAGACTTTATTTTGTAATCACTGAATAGAGTTCATATATTTATGTACTATTTGCTACTATAAATACATATTGTGTTGATTGGTAAAAAAGCTTCGCGAAAAATATGCTTAAATTGTACTGTGCTTTGGGAAACTTAGTACCTAGGTGATAGAAAGTCGTCGAACACCCTCGCCAATGGGTTGGTTGGTTGATTGTTTAATCCGGAAAAAGTAAAATCTACAATGCTTTATTTAGATATTTGCATTGGGAGCCTTGGCATTGTATATTAAGTTTAATGTTAATAATACCTAGGATATTGATCAGAATTGCTAACTCTATGGTGCATGAGATTTAATAAATCTCAGTCGACCCCCTTTTTTATTGGATTTGCCTCTCGCGGCTCATGCTGGTATGATAATTGTAAATGGGTTGCAACGGAGATTTTTCTAGTTGCAAATAGGTTGCAACTAAGATTTCTTAGGTTTTATAATAGATAAAAAGTATCCAGACCACTGAATTTGCTTCTTGATTCATGCTAGCATATGACTATGACGGCCTCAATAGAAGCTCATGGCGTGGTGCAGCCCACGAAGGCCCAAGCCCAAGACGAAGAGGTGCAATGTACACAGGGTTCTCGTCCTTGTGTAGGGAATCAGGGAAAGGATCAGGCATGAATGACCACAAGTGTAAAGACACGCTTCACTCTCTAGTTGCTCCTCTCTTCCTCCCCAAGAACTCTAAATTATGTCTAGATCTGTTGATTTGTGGTTGTATCGACTGAATTTGAACTATTTGGTGTATTGTCACTAGTAAGGATCATCACAACTGATATGAGTTGCCACTCCATCGGAGAAATAGACAAAAATCTAGAGAAAATTCTACACACAAAAATCGAACGGATATGCTAGTGTTGTAGATTTCGGAGGCGAGTTGAGTTTGAAGAGATCGGGTAGGTATCTCACGTAAATCCTTTGTCTCTCTCGATTCTCGCGGCGGCGGTGTGCGGCTGCTACTCTATCGGCGGTGCGGGAGGCTATCTATTGGGCGGCGGGTTCATTCGGCCATGGGGTTGACGACGCCGGAGGTTCCTCTCGCACTCCTTGTGTTTGGGTAGAATTCTTGTAGGCTCGGTCTTCCCGGTACGGTTCAGGAGGTGGTTGGGGATCAATTGCAGAGGAACGACTTGTCTTAGTACTCGTGAATCTCGACAGCGGTAGAACCGGGTAGAACGAAGCGGCGGCATCACGCGTCCACTGAGTCTGGCGGTACGAGTGACTGCGGTGGAGCAGCAGGTCACCACCATGTCTATGACGATCGAGCAAGTATCGTCTCAGCTAGATAGTGTGCTGGATAGGCTAGCATCTGCAGCAACCACGGCAAATCAAAACTCACCAGTTGCCATGACCTACGAGTATTGATGGCCACCATTGCATAGGTGGTCGTGCTAGCTAGGAACTTACAAAGCTCATCGACGAGGCCTAGGGAGCACGACAGGCGCTAGCCTCACATGGACATTGGCTTTGGCCTGCATATCCAAGGTCATCGAGGCGGCCACCCTTGAGGTGGCATCGTCAGCTTGCTGGGCTTCCCTCAGCCGTGCACTGGCGCGGCGGTCCCATCATTTCTTGGCCTCGCCGAGCTTCTCTTATTTAATCAGCACCTTCTTCGGCACCTTGCACTTCATGTTGCGATTGGCGGAGACGACGCATTTTGAGCCTGCCATAGGTGTGGCCTCTTGGCCGAGTGGGGCGGTAATTGCGGTGACTTCGTCGGCTTCCATGGCGGCTACGACGGCGAGAGCGTCCATCGTTGTTAGGTTTTTGCCACCAAGCTTAACTCCTGCTCGTCCTCGAGTAGGTAAGTGATAACAAAAATATTTTTTGAGGTGACATGAAGCCAGCACAATCTTGATCAAGTCATTATAAAAGCATTGGGAGCTAGGATCAACGTAATCTAAACATAGGCATGATAGATATAATTCAATAAAACTTAGCAACTATGTTATAGCAAAAGAAGTAACTCAAACAAAAGATCATAAATAACAATGCACTGAAAGCAACTGTTTATTTTTGGGCATAGCAGAAACATAGCAAAGTGTTATTCAGCTTGTCCTTTATGAAGTAACAAAACATAAATACCAGGACACCTTTGAGGGTGACTAGATACAAATAATTTCAGAACAAGCAATAATCATAATCATGAATCAATCAATAATATATTTTGGAACTATGCACATTATACTCAGAACGGCAACTATGCTCTCTTAGTGGTGCATAAATCAAGAAGATGAAGACTCAACATAAAAGTAAAAGAAAGACCATGCGCAGAGGGAAGCAAGATTACTCATGTGCTAGAGCTTTTTATTTTGAATGCAATATGAGTGTTGAAAATATATTTTTTGAGAGGTATGCATGTCTATGTCAACGAATGGCATCAAACAATATATCATCCTTTCATATAATGACCTCAAGAGAGGCTCCCATGTAGTTATCCAATGCACACCATTATTTAGGATCTCTCCAGTACATAATGTGTGAAGCATTATTTGTTTATTTTATATTTTATTTGGGATGGGCACCTAGTTGCCTTGCTTTTTTGCAATATTAAGGACTTTAGCACATTATGCATGCTAGTAAAGGTGTGAAATCATGAAAAGACAATAAACCATTCAATACTTCCTCATGAGCTAAGAACAAAACAGAAAACAGATAATATTTTTTGAAGATTTAAAGGTAGCACACAAGCAATTCACTTTGGAGTGGCGGTGAAACACCACATATAGGTATGTATGGTGGACACAATTTGTAAACTTTGGTTTTTGGTAGTTGGATGCATGAGTAGAGCTCATACTCAGTACATGTGAAGGCTACCCAAAGACTGGGAGCGGTCAACTAAGAGAGCAATAATGACCATAATCATGCATAGCGACAAAACATTATTAATTAAAACATAAAGTGATATTATAAGTCAAAAACTAAATGATCATAGAGGCTTTAGTTGGCTGATTTGTAGTCATAACATGGTGTAAGCATGTGCCAAGTCAACCCAATAACAGCATCAAAGTAGAATACCACAATACTAAGCTTTTGTATGATGGAAATAACACATGATTCTTTCAATGGCGCATTAAGCACTCTCAGATTTTTGAGGCAATTCATGCTACAACAATAATTACTAAGCATATGATAAGAATAACATCCAACATGACATGCCAAAGTCTATGCCACATTCTAAACAAGCTTTATTTTTCATCACTATAAGCATGAAACGTTTTACTCGTCTCCAACACCAATCAACTTATTTGGAACAACTCTCATAGATAATAATCAATAAAGGCCAGAGAGCTAATCATACCCAACTAAATAAAACCAACAAGCTCTGAACGAAATACGAGTGGAAAACCAGAACTAAACGCAATACTAGCAGAAGAGAACACTCGAATAACAATAAGAGTGAAAACTAGAGTGTTCTATGCAATGAAAACGGAGTATGTCTCTCTCCAAAACAAATATGTTGGAGTCCAACCATATGCTACAGAAAACAAAACAAAAGAAAACAAAAAATAAAAATAAATACGCTCCAAGAACAACACATAGCATATGAAGCAATAAAAATATAGTGTCTTTAAAGATGACCTGATATTTTTGTTGATGAAGAAGGGGATGCATTGGGCATCCCCAAGCTTTGACGCTTGTATCACTTGGATATTTCTTGGGGTGACATGGGCATCCCCAAGCTTGAGTTTTGTTCATCCTTCACCTCATCACATCATTCTTCTCTCCCTACACTTAAAAACTTCTTTCATACAAAACTTCACACAATTCTCATTAGCAGCATTAGTGCAATCAAAATAATAAATCCACTTGGTTCAG
>NW_025901335.1:0-16712 GCF_022539505.1 Lolium rigidum
CTTTATTCAACTGTTACATCAAAACCCCCTGAATACTTGTCCGTGAGCATTTACAGTGAATCCTTCATCGAAACTGCTTGTCAACACCTTCTGCTCCTCGTTGGGATCGACATTCTTACTTATCGAAGATACTACGATACACCCCCTATACTTGTGGGTCATCAGTATGGCAGGCTATTATTGAAGATTCATTGAGGGATTTTCGAAGATTGCAGGACCAATGACCAAGTTACTTAAGAAAACACCCCATTTGTGTGGACTGATGAGTGTGAAGCGAGTTTTCAAACACTCAAGGAAAAATTAACCACAACACCGGTGTTAGCAGTTCCTGAACCAGGAAAGGATTACACAGTGTATTGTGATGCTTCCAAGAATGGACTTGGATGTGTTCTAATGCAAGATCGTAAAGTAATAGCTTATGGATCAAGGCATCTAAAGCCACATGAACATAACTACCCAGTACACGACTTAGAATTGGCGGCAGTTGTGTATGCTTTGAAGAGTTGGAGGCAGTTTCTTTATAGATCCAAATGTGAGCTATACACTGATCACAAAAGTTTGAAATATTTCTTTACCCAAAAGGAATTAAGCATGAGACAAAAGAGATGGTTAGAGTTTATTAAGGACTATGAACTGACAATCAACTATACACTGGCAAAGCTAATGTAGTAGCAAATGCTTTAAGTAGAAAGAGTACCGAGAATCAACCTACGGAATGGGAAATTCCAAAAAAACTTCAGAAAGAGCTAGAAGAAGCCCAGATTTTGTTTATTAAAGGTGATACCGTGGGAAGTATAGCAACCATAAGGATTATGGATGAGATGTATTCGGACTTGAAATATGAGATCATTCAAAAGCAAGAGAATGATCAATTCATCTAAGAAGAAATCAAAAGGATTGGAGAAGGGAAACCATCAGAATTCAATCTCGGAGAGTTTGATTCTCTATACTTTCAGAAGAGAATATGTGTACCGGATGATCCAGAAGTTAAGGTGATCATATTGAAGGAAGCACATGAAACCCCTTATTCAATACATCCGGGAAGTACGAAGATGTATATGGATTTGAAAGAAATGTTCTGGTGGAACAACATGAGGAGAGAGATAGCCAAATATGTTCCGGAATGTCATACATGTCAACGAGTGAAAGCAGAACATCAGAGTCATGCTGGATTACTGTAACATCCCAAATTTTAAAACAAAGAAGAAAATGATTTTCACTTATTTCAAAATTTGGAGCCAACAAAAACTTTAAATTGAACCCCTTGATATGCATAGTATCCAAGTATGTATGATGTGAGTTTTGCCATGATTGTTTGTTTGTTGTATTGAACATGTTTCAAAACCCTAAACCCTACCCTTTTCAAAACCCAAGAGGAACAAATAAAAAGAAAACAAAAGAAAAGGAAAAGCATATGTGGGCATATAGCCATAATTACAAATCTTGACCTATGCCCTTGTGACTTTACCAAAATGGTTGTGAACCATTACTAATCCCAATCTAACCCTAAATGAACCCTAAACCATGCCTAAGTGAATGAAGTGAAACAAAATAAAATAAAAAGAAAATAGAAATATCATCACATATGAGCCTATGGCTATTTTTGCAAAACTTTAACCTAGGCCATTCTACCTTGTGTCAATGGTTTGGAAATACCAATAAACTCAAAATAACACCTTTTGAATCAAAGAAATGCAAAACAAATCAAAAGAAATATCAAAACTCACTCACATATGATAATGGTCAAATCTGCCAATTTTAACATCTTACCCACTTTGAGCCCTAGTATTAAGAGTTTTCTAAACTAAACTTTCTCAATTCTTTCCTCCTCATCCAAGAGCTCATCAAGGTGAACCAAATGGTGAAGACCAACCTTCCAAACTCATTCTGAATTTCTTAATCTAATCAAGCAAAGTGGCAACACCAAATCAGGTTTAAGATCATACACATTTTGGATTTTCTCAAACCACCTCCATTTTGCAAACCAACACCACCATTAGAAGCCAAAAATTATTTGGATCACAACCATACAAAAGTTTGCCAAAATTCAAAAAATGGAGTTCGTGCGGCCATTTGGTCGAGCACTTGGTGTGCACAAATCTACCAACTCCATTCTCTCTTTTAACCATTGGGTTTTAGCCTAAACCAGAGACCTTTGGTGATCATCAGTGTACTCCTTTCTCTCCTGGACCAAACCCGGCTCTTTGCCCCACAGTACCATGACGACCTTGACCAGAACATGGCCTTGCCGGTACCTTGCCACTCCACCATGTCATCATCACCACCTGCCCTCTCTGGTCCCTCTCACCTTGCCCAACCAGTTCACCTCACTCCCCTACGCACGCATGTACTCACCATCGATCAAGTAGACGCGTGCACCATTGGGAACACGACGTGCCCAGACGCGCCAGAGCGCGCCAGGACACACCCTGGACTCGCCAGTACACCACCTGCCCCCGTCGACACCGACCTCCTCTCGTCCTCTCCCTTCGCACGCGCACTCACCACACCACCAGCTCCCTCCCAGACATCTCCAAGTGGACGACGGAGCACTGTCGCCGTCGTCACGGACGACGACCGTCCGCCACAGTACTCCCAGTACCCCGACGTCACCGCACGCACCCGTCCACCCTTTTCAACGCCATGACGCGCGTGAGGACCGCCAGACGACGCTGACCAGTCCCCTGCCCTCGCCCACGCCTCTGAGCCTCTGTAGCATCGTCAACGCCACCGACCCGCCGGTGACCTCCGCAGCACCTCACAACCCTATAAAAGTAGCATGCCCCGACCCTTCTCCAGCACACCACTCCACTCCCCTCTCATCATTGAGCCTCCTCGACCATCTCCCCCTCCACATTCTCGCCGGAGTCGCTCCAATTTTTCACCGGAGCCCCGCCAGCACCCTGCAAGCTCACCGTTGATTGGAGCCATCCCAGGTGGAGCCACCGGTGCCAGGAGCCTCGCCTACGTCTTCCACGTCGATCGCCGCCGATGCCAAGCCTCGCCGGAGCTCAGCTGACCCTCCGACCCCCTAGCATCGCCGCCAGAAGGGTCGAGTCTCGCCGGAGACGACGATGCCCCTTACCCGTTCGATCTGGATCTAATCCTGTGGCTCACATTCACTCATACCGGTTCGGGAGTTATTAGCCACTGGCGCGTGGGGCCCTCTGTCAGGCGGCCTGCTGCGCGAGACGCACAGTTGGGCCGGCCCATTCTCCTTTTTCTCTCTCTGGCCCAGTTAGTTTCCCGCGCGAGCCCACAAATTCAAATTCGGCTAATTAGTTAAATTCAATTTCAATAGTGATGCCTTATTCAAAATTTAATAGAATCAAATCTACTTGGCCAAATTTCATGAATTTCATATTATTGGAAAGCTTAGGAAATTCTCTATCCAACCCCACTGGTTTGAAACCCTAGTTCTTTTTAGATCACTTGCAATAAAAATAACAAGTCAGTACATTTTCCAAATTCAAACAATTATTGAAAATCAACCATAAATGATTTTGAGTTGATTCCAACTCTCATAATTCACATTTCACATACTCTTCATGAATATGTAAAAACATAGCATAGTTATGTACATGATCATGGGCTAGATTCAAATAGTGGCTATGTGACCATTTCTAGTCCATTTAAATTACCCAAATTTATTTATTAAATACTATGAGAGGTTTTCTCTCATTTAAATCATTGTCTGAAGTAATTCAATATGAAGGAATAGATTTGGTAGAAAGCACCTCATATTTAATTACTTGGTGATATTAAATTGTTTCCATAGTAGTGTTTAAATTGCATGAGGGTAATACCTCATTTAAATCATTTTCCCAAATGATAAATGTGAAGTGTTGACCTTGGTCAACATGAACTCACACTTATTAATTGAGGAGATTAAATCTTAATAGGATTCAATGAGAGGAAATTATTTCTCAAAAGGAAATAAATAGAAACCCTAATCCATATTTCAATGAGAGGAAATTATTCTTCTTATGAATAAACAAAGCCAACCCCCATGTAATAATGTTGTGATGATAGGATAGCTTGTGTGATCCATTTGAGTGTTAAGTCTAGTACTTAAGCATTGTTTGATGATTGTATGCCTCGTATCCGTTTATAGACGCTAGTACCGAGGACTACCAGGAGGAGGAGGTCTTCTACCAAGAAGAGGAAGAAAACTTTGATCATTTTACCAATCAAGGCAAGCTATATTCTTGCAAGTTACCTTCATGCAAGATCTACTTGAGCAAGGCACCAATACCATACTACTTTGTGTTTTACCTTCCAAGTCCCAGTTCTTATCTTACAAATCTTTTACTTTGTTTATCAAGGTTTACTTTTATAGTTAACTTGAGTCTAGATATGGAGTAGTACAAGAACATCAAAGTTAGCCTAAAGAGCTACAAGCTAGTTAGCACCCATCATGACTAATTGCTAGTGCTAAAACTAAAATTGACTACTCTAGATGGGAACATGTGAATCTTTTGACTTTGAAAACCTTGGAATGATGAGTCATTCTATTGAAAGTTTTTGAAGGTGAATGTGACTTGAATGACATGGTGATTTTGATAAAAACTGATGATTGGGTTCGGATGCGATACCATTCCAATTTTAGAGTACCCCCACAATACCTGATTATGGGTAAGGCTTTAGCTGGAAATTTATGTGTCTTAGTATGGGTTCCCTTTGAACAAGCGTCATAGGGGTTATGCCGAGGCTGCCTCCGTTGAAAGTGAAATGACGTGAAATGAGGTGAATGTCCTACCCAAGCCCTGTGCAGTTCCCAGGATAGCAGATTGCTATCACTGAGAGGCCAAGCTCATGGGGAGAGGTGCCTATACTAGGGTATGTAAGTGAAAGGTTAATGGTTGATGATCCGCATATCGATATGATTATTCGAGGCTATCCCCGACGGATGTAATCAAATGTTGTGGCACAAGTGTGCAACCTCTACGAGTGTAAAACTATTCGAATAGCCGCGTCCGCGGTCATGGACAGCTTGGAAAGGCCATACTTGTTCCGTCATCGAACTTTTCAAATTGTGACCGGTGACTTGTGACTTGAATTTGAAATGTGACTTTGACTTGATCACAACAGAGTTGTGGGAATGACACTAATGTTCCCACTTGAGTTAAGTTAGGCAAATGAAGAGTCTTTGATTACTAAATGCTTATGAAATAAAACTGGATTTATGCAAATGAACCTAGAGCTTAGAACCCTCTTACTAAAATTGTTAGTACTTACACTAGTATTAGTTTGCGAGTACTTTAAAGTACTCATGGCTATGTCCCTGGCTATTCAAATGGCCAGACTATGAAGAGGAGCACCAGTACCAGGAAGATGGACATCAGTATGTTTATGATAACTAGGACTACTCCTGACGTCAAGCGTTGCCTGTGGAACAGATGGACCGCTACTACGCTTCTTCCGCTATGTGTTTTGTATTTGATCTTTAGATCAACTATGTTGTTAGACTGGATCATGTGATCCCTTGTTGTAAGACAATTATGGTTTGTAATGAATGATGTTCTGTGATATCAATCTATTATGTCTCGCAAAAACAATATTCCTAGGATTGCGATGTATGGCATGATAGGCATCTGGACTTAAAAATTCGGGTGTTGACAAGTTGGTATCAGAACCATTGTTTGACCTTAGGAGACCTAGTTAGAATGGACGTCTGAAAAACTTAGTTTCAAAACAAATGAAGTGAATATTTACGAAAACTTATTCTCACTCTTATCCTTGAGATCTTTTTCAAAATGAGAAATCCATGCTCCACTTTTCCTTGTAATTCTACATAAAATTTTGACACACTTGCTCACTTCTCTAACTTACTCATTCTAATTGCTCACAGATGGAGTATCACTATGAGTCCTATCAGCTTTGCCACGGAGGAGACCTAATGTTCGAGAAGGATTTGAAGCAACTAGTTGAATATCTAGGACGCCCATATCCTGAGTTCTTTGGAGTGACACTCAATTAGCAATCAGGAAGACAACCTCAGTGGGAAGTTACTGCAGAACTGAGAGGAAAGCTTGGAGCCCCAATTTGGGAAACCATATGGTTTTCTGTAAAGGGAAATACTTGGAAGGAAGGGATATCCAAAGCCATGCAAGAAGCAATTGCACGTATGTGTGGACAAAATGTGAACAAGCTCAAGAACACTCGCTTCAATTACTACCCAAGACATGACCCCATGGGAAGGCCAATAACCATGCCACCGCACCCGGAGATGAACCACTATGTTGCATACATGGACTACATGTTGTACAAGACCCGCAAGGAGTTGGACAACGCTCGCGCCTTTCGCCAAGCACATTACCCATGAAGACAAAGAACCACCATTCCGGATGAAGAGTAGTATCACCAGAGCACTCGCGTAGGTGTGAGTTTGTGTCTGTCCCCTTGTATCATAGAACGAATGAATGGTTCTTAAAACCAACGGTGTGTTAGTTGTGTAATGTGTGATGTTTGGTATGAATAAAAACACGTTGTTGGTTTTTACCCCCTCAACACTAGTCAAGTTTTCAAGTTTTGAACTTTTTCAAACTTAAACCAAACAAACCATAGAAAATTCCCTCTTATCTCATGATCTACCTCAAATATTCAGATGGCCCCTCCAACCCGCAGCACCAACCAGGATGCAATGTTGCAGTATGCTGCAGATGATGATGGCAGACCGAGAAGTAGAAAGAGCCGAGCGACAAGCCAACCTTGTCGTCATCGCTGCAGCCTAGCCCCGAACAACCAAGGCCATGGACATCGGGATAATCCCGGATCTAAATTGAAGAATTTCCGAACACCAATCCCCCTATGTTTAGCAAGACCGAAGATCCGTTAGATGCGGATGATTGGATCCAAACAATGGAGAACAATATGGAAGTTGCGGGAGTAGAAGCCGCCGAGAAAGTACTCGTTTGCCACCCACTACTCGTCGGGACTCGCCGCAGCCTCGGTGGACAAGTGCCCGTGCAATGAATGCGGGACGAGATGATGACTTGGGAGGATTTCAAACTCAAGGTCGCCAAGTACCACGTACCCCGTGGACTGATCAAGAAGATGAGAGACGAGTTCCGTGAACTCAAACAAGGAAGGATGTCTGTGGTGGAATACCACGACAGATTCCTCACTCTGTCAAGGTACGCCCCAGATAAAACCGACACCAACGAGAAGAGGAAGGAGAGATTCCTGAATGGACTGCATGATGAGCTGCAGACTGTGCTTGTGAACATCCCGTTCGCTGACTTGGAAACCCTTGTGGACTCTGCCATCCAGATGGAAGGGAAGCTTCACCAAGCCAATGAGAACCGCAAGCGCCGTATGATGCACCAGAATGGACCCAACAATGCACAAAAGTACTGCAACAATTCACCTGGGGGATTTGCCCCAAGACACAACAAGCCCCCTGCTCAGACGTTCCGTCCAAACTACCCCAACAACAATGGAGGACACCCGAAGCCCGGAGGCAACAACCACAACAACAACCCCAACAACAACCCCAACAACAACAACAACAACAACAACAACAACAACAACCACAATGGTAACAACAACAACCCTAACACTACCCCCAGGACTGGAAGCAATGCCATCCCCGTCACCCCAAAGGACAAGTTAACTGTGACTTGTTATGAATGTGGAATTGTGGGTCACTACTCCAATGAGTGCCCCAAGAAGCTTGCCAAGACTTCCCCCAACACCACTGCACCTGCCCAGCAACAGCGCCGCTTCACAGCTAGAAGGAACCCGAACAACCGCAACGGCCGTCTCTACCACATGAGTGCCACAGAAGCCCAGGAAGCACCCCAGGCCATGCAGAGTATGTTTTCTTGTTAATCCATTCGCCCAATCTCTCTTAGGTTCCTAACTTTTCTTAAATCTTGGGACGAGATTTTGTTTAAGGGGGAAGGGTTTGTAACATCCAGAATTTTAAAACAAAGAAGAAAATGATTTTCACTTATTTCAAATTTTGGAGCCAACAAAAACATTAAATTGAACCCCTTGATATGCATAGTATCCAAGTATGTATGATGTGAGTTTTGCCATGATTGCTTGTTTTTTGTATTGAACATGTTTCAAAACCCTAAACCCTACCCTTTTCAAAACCCAAGAGGAACAAATAAAAAGAAAACAAAAGAAAAGGAAAAGCATATGTGGGCATGTAGCCATAATTACAAATCTTGACCTATGCCCTTGTGACTTTACCAAAATGGTTGTAAACCATTACTAATCCCAATCTAACCCTAAATGAACCCTAAACCATGCCTAAGTGAATCAAGTGAAACAAAATAAAAGAAAACGAAAATAAAAATATCATCATATATGAGCTATGGCTATTTTTGCAAAACTTTAACCTAGGCCATTCTACCTTGTGCCAATGGTTTGGAAACATCACTAAACTCAAAATAACACCTTTTGAATCAAAGAAATGCAAAACAAATCAAAAGAAAAATAAAAACTCACTCACATATGATAATGGTCAAATCTGCCAATTTAACCTCTTACCCACTTTGAGCCCTAGTATTAAGAGTTTTCTAAACTAAACTTTCTCAATTCTTTCCTCCTCATCAAAGAGCTCATCAAGGTGAACCAAATGGTGAAGACCAACCTTCCAAACTCATTCTCAATTTCTTAATCTAATCAAGCAAAGTGGCAACACCAAATCAGGTTTAAGATCATACACATTTTGGATTTCTCAAACCACCTCCATTTTGCAAACCAACACCACCATTAGAAGCCAAACATTATTTGGATCACAACCATACAAAAGTTTGCCAAAATTCAAAAAATGGAGTTCATGCGGCCATTTGGTCGAGCACTTGGTGTGCACAAATCTACCAACTCCATTCTCTCTTTTAACCATTGGGTTTTAGCCTAAACCAGAGACCTTTGGTGATCATCAGTGTACTCCTTTCTCTCCTGGACTAAACCTGGCTCTTTGCACCACAGTACCGTGACGACCTTGACCAGAACATGGCCATGCCGGTACCTTGCCACTCCACCATGTCATCATCACCACCTGCCCTCTTTGGTCCCTCTCACCTTGCCCAACCAGTTCACCTCACTCCCCTACGCACGCCTGTACTCACCATCGATCAAGGAGACACGTGCACCATCGGGAACACAACGTGCCCAGACGCGCCAGAGCGCGCCAGGACACGCCCTGGATGCGCCAGTACACCACCTGCCCCCGTCGACTCCGACCTCCTCTCGTCCTCTCCCTTCGCACGCGCACTCACCACATCACCAGCTCCCTCCCAGACATCTCCAAGTGGACGCCGGAGCATTGTCGCCGTCGTCACGGACGACGACCGTCCGCCACAGTACTCCCAGTACCATGACGTCACCGCACGCACCCGTCCACCCTTTTCAACGCCATGACGCGCGTGAGGACCGCCAGATAACGCTGACCAGTCCCCTGCCCTCGCCCACGCCTCTGAGCCTCTGTAGCATCGTCGATGCCACCGACCTGCCGGTGACCTCCGCAGCACCTCGCAACCCTATAAAAGGAGCATGCCCCGACCCTTCTCCAGCACACCACTCCACTCCCCTCTCATCATTGAGCCTCCTCGACCATCTCCCCCTCCACATTCTCGCCGGAGTCGCTCCAATTTTTCACCGAAGCCCCGCCAGCACCCTGCAAGCTCACCGTTGATTGGAGCTATCCCAGGAGGAGCCACCGGTGCCAGGAGCCTCGCCTACGTCTTCCACGTCGATCGCCGCCGACGCCAAGCCTCGCCGGAGCTCAGGTGACCCTCCGACCTCCTAGCCTCGCCGCCAGAAGGGTCGAGTCTCGCCGGAGACGATGACGCCCCTCACCCGTTCGATCTGGATCTAATCATGTGGCTCACATTCACTCATACCGATTCGGGAGTTATTAGCCACTGACGCGTGGGGCCCTCTATCAGGCGGCCTGCTGCGCGAGACGCACAGTTGGGCCGGCCCATTCTCCTTTTTCTCTCTCTAGCCCAGTTAGTTTCCGGCGCGGGCCCACAAATTCAAATTCGGCTAATTAGTTAAATTCAATTTCAATATTGATGCCTTATTCAAAATTTAATAGAATCAAGGGATTTCTATTTTCGTGCCCCTGGTTCGTTAGTTGTACTCAGTTTTCCCCAACCCCTTAGTTTTTCCTCAGTTTTCCCCTCAAGTGCTGGAACGCCCGGTAGCCGTCAGGTCAAAGGCCTTGACCGTTAGTCTGACCGGGTGGGGGTGCACAGGGGCAGCTCCTCCCTGACCGTCTCGTGCTGACGGGTAGGGTCAGGAGACACGTCGGAGCAGCCATCCATCTATCGCTGACGTGTGGGCCATTTTATTCATGATTTTATACGCGGTGCTGCCAATGACAAATGGGGCCGCTCTATAGGGCTGCCGCAGCCAATGACCAGTGGGGTCGTATATTTTTCAGGAAAAGACATATATTGCCGCTCTGTGGGCTGCCGCAGCCAATGACCAGTGGGGTCGTCTATTTATTTAGATAAAATCATATATTGCCGCTCTGTGGGGCCTCCGCAGCCAATGACGAGTGGGGTCGTCTATTTATTTAGAGAAGATCATATATTGCGGCTCTGTGGGGCCTCCGAAGCCAATGACCAGTGGGGTCGTCTATTTTTCAGAAAAAGACATATATTGCCGCTCTGTGGGGCTGCCGCAACCAATGACAAGTGGGGTCGTCTATTTATTTAGAGAATATCATAGAGAGAAGCAACAAGTTCGCTAATTAATTATTCTTAAGCTAGACCCATCATTAGTCACCGGAGAACCGCTGGCAGCTTGTTCCCCACCGTCGGACGGAGCAGCCATCGCCGGCACCTCGTCGCACCACCGGCTCTGTCCCCCGACGGCGTCGGACGGACTGCGGCGTTGCACGTTAACCACGGCTCCAGCACTTGTTTCGTCCGCACGCATTGTACCCACCGCAGGAAAGTCCGCCGCAAGCAGATCCGCCGCCCACGACGACCGGGATTTGTTCCGCGCACCAATTGGTAGTATAGCTTGGTAAGACCTCCGCTTCTGCCTCCCCCGCCCCCAAATCGATTCGGTTCCCGTAATTTATTGGAGTTTGCAGGTATGAAATAGTCCTCAATGTTTGGTCGTAGCGGGTACACCGGCGAGGGTGGGTATTCGATCATGTCGTGGCCACGTTCTACTTCTCCTACCTCGTCGGAAGTGCAGGTATCTAGCTTCAGCTCTCTGTACTACCGTTGAATTTGAAGTGCCGCCATGGCCTGTTGGAGTGATTTCAGTTGTTCTTTTTTCCATTATTGTTACAGTTAGCCAGGGAAGCCGATGATCCATGGTACATTGCATACCAAGATGAATCAACCCAGTGGTGTAGCCAGAGGATGGATTTGGAGGAGACGGTGGCCAATTTAGGTGATGAATTGGCCCATAAAAACCTGATGATATTCGAGTTGAAGCGTACTGTGGAGGAAGAAAAGAAGAATTCAGAGCTTATTCGCATGGAGAAGTTGAGAGTAGAGACAGATCTTGCCGTATTTGATCAAGTGGTAGAAAATCTAGAACATGAACTTCAAGTGATGGGAGAGGAGAAAAGTAGATTCATCTGGGCAGTTTTATTAGGTGTCATCCCTGTCCTAGCAGTTATGTGGTTCTGGTAGACGATTTAGTATAGAATTGTTATTCAGTAGATGGCTCTAACCACTGTATTCTGTTGTGGCTCTAAGCACTGTATTTTGGCGTACAATTTCCTAGTTGTGCTAAGTAATACATATCAATATCTTCCCAATCAAGTTGGGATACAATTCAAATCATACATACGGATGTACATGGACACATCAAGAACGTGGAGAAGCTTTTTTTGAGACGGAGGTAGTAGTTCGAACAATTTTATCCCAATCGGAAATTGAAAAATACAAATTTATCATAATTTATCCCAATTTGCGGTGTCGAACACGGCCGCGCAGCGATGGGCAAGAAAGGCCGGGACGACGGGCGGCTGAGGGGTGGTCATCCGCGCCATCCTCCGTGGAAGCGATGTTGTCGGTGATGGCTTCAATGTTCGTGGCATCGATGACCACTGTCGGAACCGCCGCTATCTTGGTGTACTTCATCAGCGACGGATCTGTGGAGGGTTGGATCGGCGGCTTTGTAGCACGGTTGTAGACATTGAAGGCTGGGTCTGCGCCATCGAAGCGATGTTGTAGGCGATGGCTTCAATGTTCGTGGCATCGATGACCACTGTCGGCACAACCGCCGTCTTGTTGTCCTTCATCAGCAACGGATCTGAGGAGGGCAACAGAAGTGAGACATCAACAGACTCCGACATTGAAGGCTGGATCTGCGCCGTCGAAGCGATGTTGTAGGCGATGGCTTCAATGTTCGTGGCATCGATGACCACTGTCGGCACGGCCGCCGTCTTGTTGTCCTTCATCAGCAACGGATCTGAGGAAGGCAACGGAAGTGAGACATCAACAGGCTCCGACATTGAAGGTTGGATCTGCGCCGTCAAAGCGATGTTGTAGGTGATGGCTTCAATGTTCGTGGCATCGATGACTACTGTCGGCACGGCCGCCGTCTTGGTGTTCTTCATCATTCAACAGATCTGAGAAGAGAAACGAAAGTGAGACAGAGAGAGACATTTCAACTATTTCTGACGGCTAGATCCTCACCGGCACTCTTAGATCCACGCCGCCGCACGGTTAGATCCGCGCCACTGCGACCGCCGGAGTGAGAGAGGAAATAGGAGAGAGGAAGATGCGACTGGAATATGCGACTGCAGGGTTGGTAGGTATGTGCTCTGCTCTTCTCTCCGTATGCGTCCATCGTGGTAGAGAGAGATATACAGGCCGTCCGATCATAAATGATCGAACGGTGCAAGCGTTCGTTGAGCTTTCAACCAACCAAGATCCGTGTGACATACATCTCGACCAATCAGAGATCAGCCAGTGAGTACAAGTTAGGAAAACTGAGTAGAACTAAGAGGGGGAAAAGTGAGGAAATGTTTATCGGAAGGGCAAAACTGAGTAGAACTGATAAAACAAGTGGGCCCGGAGGGGGAAAACTGACTAACACTAAGTAAAACAGGGGCACCCAAATAATAAAGGGACTAAGGGAAATTGAAGCTTTTGGCATAAAAAATGTAAAATTGTGTTATTTGAACAATATATTACATTTTGGCCGACGTGATATTGTTTGCAATTCAAAGATACACAAGTGTGACGAATTTGGACTCATTTGGACAAAGTTTGTAAGCATAGTGGGTATTTGGGAGGTGTATTGAGCGGAAAGCCTCGCATCTTCATAGCTAGTAGCTCATGGACTAGGAAGTGGTTTTGAAGCTTTTGGCATAAAAACTTCATATCTCTATATTTCCTTTCCCATTATTATTTCTCTAGGTTGTAGGTAACATAACAA
Organism: Lolium rigidum; assembly: GCF_022539505.1. Taxonomy (NCBI): domain Eukaryota; kingdom Viridiplantae; phylum Streptophyta; class Magnoliopsida; order Poales; family Poaceae; genus Lolium; species Lolium rigidum. Next base: position 13,375 of record NW_025901335.1, read on the forward strand.
GACTCCATGGGAAGGTTCCACCATGTTTTGAATTATTTTGAATTAAACCCTAAACCCTAAAACCCTAAACCCTAGAGAAAATGATAAATGTGGCATACAAATTGTTCATACAAAGTCAAATTGTTGAACACAAAGGGACCCCCAATACAAAGGGAACCCCAATACAAATTGTTCATACAAATTCAAATTGTTCAACACAAAGGCATCCCCAATACAAAGGGAACCCCAATACAAATTGTTGAACACAAAGGGATCCCCAATACAAAGGGAACCCCAATACAAATTGTTCATACAAATTCAAATTAGTTGTTCAGAATAAAATCTTTCTCTTGCTCCTGGTGTGACTTGCTGGGGCCACCACCTTACTCCGGGTAACCCTACCAGGGATATTACCGGTGTCTACCTTCCTTTTGCCCTCTTTCTTGTTCTTCTTCTGCAAAGCTTGTGCTTTTTCTTCTGCCATCTGCTCTTCGAAGTTAGCACTAATCTGGGCCATACCACTTTCGAAGCAATCTCGATTATACTGTTCCCTCTTCTCTAGACTCATCGGTTGAAACAGCTCTACATCCATCTGTTCCCTCTGCTCTCGATCCATCGGTTCAAGCAGCTCTACATCCATCTGTTCCCTCTGCTCTCGATCCATCGGTTCAAGCAGCTCTACATCCATCTGTTCCCTCTGCTCTCAATCCATCAGTTCAATCTCCTCATGTTGAATTGCTGCTTCAATCTCCTCATGTTGAATTGCTGCTTCAATCTCCTCATCTTGAATTGCTGCTTCAATCTCCTCATGTTGAACTGCTGCTTCAATCTGAAGTTGAATTACTGCTTCATTCTCCTCTGCATTTGCTGCTCCCGCCTGATCTTCCATTCCAAAAGATGGGTCAACTCCATTTTTACAAAGCCTAGCAATGTGTCCAGGGATTCCACAATGTTTGCACTTACGTTTTCGAATCGGTGCACCACCCTCTGCACTAGCTCTGATCCTATTCTTCCTCGGCCTACCTGCCAGTCTAGTCAATACTTGTAAGGGTATATTGCCCCTATGTGTGGTTTTGGTAATTAATGACAACCCCTATGGACTAATGTTTTCATTGAGTTTATATGAAGGAATATTCCATAGGTGCTACTTGTACTCCATGTGTTGGATTCAAGTATGGATGCCATGAAGATAAAGGTATACCTTGTGTATTGGCATCAAGATCATCGGTATGAAGATATATATGTGATATGATCAAGAAGAAGAAATGAAGATGGAGTTCGATACATCTCCGACGTATCGATAATTTCTTATGTTCTATGCCATATTATTGATGATACCTACATGTTTTATGCACACTTTATGTCATATTCGTGCATTTTACTGGAACTAACCTATTAACAAGATGCCGAAGTGCCGATTGCTCGTTTTTTGCTGTTTTTGGTTTCGAAATCCTAGTAACGAAATATTCTCGGAATTGGACGAAATCAAGACCCAGGGGCCTATTTTGCCACGAACCTTCCAGAAGACCGAAAGGGATACGAAGTGGGGCGACGAGGCGCCGCCACCATAGGGCCGCGCGGCCAAGGGGGGCCCGCGCCGCCCTATGGTATGGGCCCCTCGTCAGCCCTCCGACTCTGCCCTTCCGCCTACTTAAAGCCTCCGTCGCGAAACCCCTGATGCGAAAAACCACGATACGGAAAGCCTTCCAGAGACTCCGCCGCCGCCAATCCCATCTCGGGGATTACGGAGATCTCCTCCGGCACCTCGCCGGAGAGGGGATTCATCTCCCGGAGGACTCTACACCGCCATGGTCGCCTCCGGAGTGATGAGTGAGTAGTTCACCCCTGGACTATGGGTCCATAGCGGTAGCTAGATGGTTGTCTTCTCCACATTGTGCTTCATTGTTGGATCTTGTGAGCTGCCTAACATGATCAAGATCATCTATCCGTAATACTCTATGTTGTGTTTGTCGGGATCCGATGGATAGAGAATACCATGTTATGTTAATTATCAAGTTATTACATATGTGTTGTTTATGATCTTGCATGCTCTCCGTTATTAGTAGAGGCTCGGCCAAGTTTTTGCTCTTAACTCCAAGAGGGAGTATTTATGCTCGATAGTGGGTTTATGCCCGCATTGACACCAGGACGAGTGACGGAAAGTTCTAAGGTTGTGTTGTGCTTGTTGCCACTAGGGATAAAACATTGGCGCTATGTCCGAGGATGTAGTTGTTGATTACATTACGCACCATACTTAATGCAATTGTCTCGTTGCTTTGCAACTTAATACTGGGAGGGGTTCGGACGATAACCTGAAGGTGGACTTTTTAGGCATAGATGCAGTTGGATGGCGGTCTATGTACTTTGTCGTAATGCCCAATTAAATCTCACTATACTTATCATGACATGTATGTGCATTGTTATGCCCTCTCTATTTGTCAATTGCCCGACCGTAATTTGTTCACCCAACATGCTTTTATCTTATGGGAGAGACACCTCTAGTGAACTGTGGACCCCGGTCCATTCTTTTAATACCGAAATACAAATCTGCTTGCAATACTTGTTTTATCGTTTTCTCTCGCAAACAATCATCTTCCACACAATACGATTAATCCTTTGTTACAGACAAGCTGGTGAGATTGACAACCTCATCTGTTTCGTTGGGGCAAAGTACTTTGGTTGTGTTGTGCGGGTTCCACGTTGGCGCCGGGATCTCCGGTGTTGCGCCGCACTACATCCCGCCGCCATCAACCTTCAACGTGCTTCTTGGCTCCTCCTGGTTCGATAAACCTTGGTTTCTTTCCGAGGGAAAACTTGCTGCTGTGCGCATCATACCTTCCTCTTGGGGTTCCCAACGAACGTGTGAGTTACACGCCATCAAGCTCTTTTTCCGGCGCCGTTGCCGGGGAGATCAAGACACGCCGCAAGGGGAGTCTCCACTTCCCAATCTCTTTACTTTGTTTTTGTCTTGCTTTATTTTATTTACTACTTTGTTTGCTGCATTATATCAAAACACAAAAAAATTTAGTTGCTAGCTTTACTTTATTTACTATCTTGTTTGCTATATCAAAAACACAAAAAAATTAGTTACTTGTTTTACTTTACTTAATATCATTCATGTTTTTATTTCACTAGTTAAGCATAATGGAAAACAACAAAAATATGAGAGATCTTTATGAACTTTATCTTGAATTAGGACATGATGTGTTTGAAGAGAGAATTAAAAAACCCATGGAACTTTATATGCATGCTAATGGGAATGTTATTACTATGGATGCTTTGAACACCATTGTTGCTAATGCTATGGAAAATTCTAAGCTTGGGGAAGATGGCTCCGATGAGCATGATGTAATACATGC